>NC_034182.2:15062952-15340452 GCF_002021735.2 Oncorhynchus kisutch | reverse complement strand
CCATCTTAATCTCTTATTTCTATTGGCCAGTCTGAGATATGGGTTTTTCTTTCTAACTCTGCCTAGAAGGCTAACATCCGGGAGTCGCCTCTTCACTGTTGACATTATATATAATGAGAAGTTTATGAGTGTTGACCACACTTCACAGTGCAGTGTGAGTGAGTAGTGCACTTGTGTACATTACATTTGTCCTCTAGCTGGGATAGTTGACTGACAGGTTTTAGGCTATGAGTGAAATGAAAACACTGGATCCATCAGGGTGAATAATGGTTGACATATACAGTAGCTGCTCCCTACCTTCATGTAGACTTAAAGCACTAATTCACCCTCTAGACTACAGCAGTGTTTTTCAACACTAGTCCTGGGGATCCAGAGTGGTGTAAATGTTTGTTCTAGCCCAGCTCTGACAAAACGAATCAAGGTAATCAGTGATTAGGTGATTAGTTGAACCAGATGTGTGTTTGTGCTGGCCTGAACCAAAAATATACACCCTTTGAGTCCATCTCCATCCCCAGGACCAGCATAGGACAACACTACACTATTGTGCCAAAAAGTATGAAGTCTTATGTGTTGTTTTCTAGTAATCTAACTCTCCAGTTCCTGTACCTCTATAGGGGACCCAAAGCCTTTGCCTAACACAGTACAAGGGGACTGACTGACTGAGCAGAGAGCTATTAGCTCTCTGTGATAACGACTGTACATTTACCCTCCATGACAACTCAGTCAACCCCCCGGTCAGGTTAAGCCTGCTTCAGGGAATATAAAATATATGTTGAAAGTATGCAATAATCCGGTTCAGAAGAGGTGGGCTGAAGTGAACTGAGGTGGGATAGGTCGCTTCTGTGAGATGAAAGGCTGACACACACATGGACTGACGCACACACATACACGCAAGCCAACACACACGCGCACGGACACACACCGTAGAGCTCCTGAAAGACTCTCCTCATGTGACATGTCGAGTTAGCGTCACGCTGGAGACCTCATTACAGCGATTACGGTGACAGCCAGAGGAGCCATGCACCACGGCGACGGCACTTGGTAACTCACTAACCCCTCTCAGAATAAAATGGGCAGCGCCAGGCTAGCTCACTATAGCTCTACCCCATTCAGAAGCATCTGTCCTGGGCCTGAGCCGAGACTCTCCTTTCTCTCTCTAATGGACCCAGTACGAATTATCTGGGGCAGCCTTGCCTGTCTGTCTCTCTTTGTCGCATTCTCTCTCTGTCCTTCTCTCCCTCTCCTCTCACTCTCTCTCCCTCTCATTTTCTGTCTCTCTCATTCTCTCCCTCCGTCCCTCTCTCTCTCTCTCTCTCTCTCTGTCCCCTTCCTCCACACAGCTACCACCGCCACCACACATTGACCTGGTTCAAAGGGCAGCAAGACGCAGGGCCAGGCGGTAGCACAGTCACATTTCTCGCCAGCATAATCTCCTACTAAACAAACACACTTCAAACAGAATGGCTCTTGTAAAATTTGAAATGTACTGCAGGCCAGAGGCCAGGGTGCACTGGCTGCACCGGGGAAGGCTGGTGACTGTCATAAGCAGTGTTCTCTGCTATGGATATGGTTGAGTCTATACAGTATGTGTGTAGATCTCCATGAATAATAATAACTATACTGGTAAGAAAGGTGATTAAGTCACAGCTTAATCATGCTGACTCTCTGCAGATCAGGACCTGACCTCAGCCCCTGCCTCCACCTCAGCCAACCACAATGGTCCCCTGAGAGACCATCACATATAATTTCCCATCTGCAAACCACAGCAGTCACAGCCCTAATCTAATTCTAGAGCTACAACGAGTCCAGAGAAGCATCTGGACCCACACTGAAGGGAAACAACCGGCACGATATACACAACTAGATTACAGGAAACAATCAATCATTCACTCATATAGACTTGTTCGGATTCATTTGAGAAGAAAACAGAAAGAAGAGGGAGGATTGCTGCCCTGTGTCCACACATTGCAAAGAGAGGAGAATAGAGTTAGGCGGCTGGCTTTTTAACTCCACTCATATCAGAGGTTAAATTGTGGCCAAGTACCTTGGGAATACAGGCACTAGGAACAGGGTTTTTAAATGCAGACGTTTTTTTAATATCAAGAGCAAATCATTTCTGCGTAACAATTAAGTACCTTACTGTATTTAATTAGGGCTCCAGGGTGGCGCAGTAGTCTAAGACACTGCAAGAGGAGTCACTGCAGTACCTGGTTCGAATCCAGGCTGCATCACATCCGGCTGTTATTGGGAGTTCCATAGGGATAAATAAGAATTTGTTCTTAACTGACTTGCCTGGTTAAATAAAATAACAGTTTAAATTTGTCTAGGAGAGGTCTCTGTGTTGGGAGGGGGAAACTAAAAACAAGCTGTTATTGGTGGCAGGTAACCTAGTGGTTAGCGCGCTGGGCCAGTAACCGAAAGGTTGCTGGATCGAATCCCCGAACTGACGAGATAAAAATCTGTCGTTCTGCCCCCTGAACAAGGCAGTTCCCTGGTAGGTGGTCATCATAAATAAGAATTTGTTCTTAACTGACTTGCCTAGTTAAATTGGCTGAGAGGTTTGGAACTCTCGTTGTTATTGGTCTATTAATCAATTTACTGCATGGTGATGTCTCCATGGAAAGCCAAAACCCTATGCAAACCTTCTGATTAGACGGTCCTGTGTAGATTGTATTTTCAACCAGCCACTATCAGTTAAATAATAGTGATCCAATTTGATCACATTTTTACAGTGTTAGTTTCATCAGCTTTTGTACAACATGATATACTGTAAACCATAGTAAAACATATTTTGACTGCATTGGGCCTTTAATGAGCGTTGGAACAGACCCTTTACTTCCCAGGTTGATTTTAACCTGAGACACTGATGCTGTAGAGCAGAGGTTAACGAGGGACCGTTCCACACACACACACACACACACACACACACACACACACACACACACACACACACACACACACACACACACACACACACACACACACACACACACACACACACACACACACACACACACACACACACACACACACACACACACACACACACACACACACACACACACACACACTCTTCTCTGGCCCTTCACTGCACCTGAAACTGAGACCAGGGAACTTTAGACACCGGATTTACAGTGAACTTCTGATACACACACACACAAATGCCGAAAAATGGTTCTGTTGTTGTGCTGCGTACAACAAGTGTCTCAATCAGTTTTGAAAGGTCCCCTTGAAAGAAGAATGAAAAGCTTCAGCTACGCCCTCTATGACATGGGTTAGAGCAGAACAGGCCTGGGTTAATGGATGCCCAGGGATAGAGGAAGAAGAGAGGGGATGGGGAAGGAAATGGCACTGTAGCCCTTTCCTGCAGTCAAATGACCTAGTGGCCTAATGGGTGGAATTGTATTAATATTTTTCATGATTTCATAATTAATAAACATAATTTAAAATCTGGTGTTTCTATGTCAAAAGGTTTTGTTATATTTCAGTTTTCTGTGACGTACTGTACAGTACCAGTCCAAAGTTTGGACACATCTACTCATTCAAGTTTTTTTCTTTATTTTGACTATTTTCTACATTGTAGAATAATAGTGAAGACATCAAAACTATGAAATATCACATATGGAATCATGTAGTAACCAAAAAAGTGTTATACAAATCTAAATATATTTTATATTTGTGATTCTTCAAAATAGCCACCCTTTTCCTTGATGACAGCTTTGCACACTCATGGCATTTTCTCAACCAGCTTCCGCTGGAATGCTTTTCCAACAGTTGAAGGAGTTCCCACATATACTGAGCACTTGTTGGCTGCTTTTCCTTCACTCTGCGGTCCAACCATCCCAAACCATCTCAATTGGGTTGAGGTTGGGTGATTGTGTAGGCCAGGTCATCTAATGAAGCACTCCATCACTCTCATTCTTGGTCAAATAGCCCTTACACAGCCTGGAGGTGTGTTGGGTCATTGTCCTGTTGAAAAACAAATGATAGTCCCACTAAGCTCAAACCAGATGGGATGGTGCATCGCTGCATAATGCTGTGGTATCCATACTGGTAAAGTGTGCCTTGAATTCTAAATAAATCACAGACAGTGTCACCAGCAAAGCACCCCCACACCATCACACCTCCTCCTCCACGCTTCACGGTGGGAACTACACATGCAGAGGTCATCCTACTCTGCGTCTCACAAAGACACGGCGGTTGGAACCAAAAATCTCAAATTTGGACTCATCAGACCAAAGGACAGATTTCCACCGATCTAATGTCAATTGCTTGTTTCTTTGCAGCAATTCAACCATGAAGGCCTGATTCACTTGTTCTCCTCTGAACACTTGATGTTGAGATGTGTCTGTTACTTGAACTCTGTGATGCATTTATTTGGGCTGCAATTTCTGAGGCTGGTAACTCTAATGAACTTATCCTCTGCAGCAGAGGTAACTCTGGGTCTTCCTTTCCTGTGGCAGTTCTCATGAGAGCCAGTTTCATCATAGCGCTTGATGGTTTTTGCGAGTGCAGCTTTCCGGATTGACTGACCTTCATGTCTTAAAGTAATGATGGAGTGTTGTTTATCTTTGCTTATTTGAGCTGTTCTTGCCATAATGTGGATTGGGCTTCTCAAATATAAAATACATTTTGATTTGTTTAGCACTTTTATGGTTAATACATGATTCCATATGTGATATTTCATAGCTTTGATGTCTTCACTATTATTTTACAATGTAGAAAAAATTAAAATAAAGAAAAACCCTGGAATGAGTAGGTGTGTCCAAACTTTTGACTGGCACTGTATATAAAGTGTAATGTCGGGATGCAAACTCAAAATTTAAACTCTGACATGTTACAGGTGTCTTTTTTTAAAGCCCATAACCATATGTGTGAGGTGCATACTTATCTCTCAAAGTAGACCCTGATTTAGCCCACTGCAGTAAAAGGTTAATGGGAATATTCTTATTGTCATCATCATCATCATTATCTGATGACATCCGCCGATGTCATATGATATGCCTCTGATGGAGATGAGCTGGGGGAGGATGAAGAAATGGGCTGGGTGGAGAAAAAGGCACCTCAATGGGAATATTACTTCCACTGTCACATGACTGACATCATCCACTGTCATCATATGGAGTGGATTTCATACAAAGTGCTCCTGTCTTCATGCTCCAATGTTGTGTGTTTGTTTCAATTATGACATTGTGAAGCAAAACGCAAACGGCAACACTGTGTGTTGTGCGTGTGGATGACGATGTCATCTGTCATCATTCACTGTTCATCGGTTGCCTTTTTCAGGACATCAGGTGTGATCTCTTTTTGCCTCGACCTTAAGAGGCCCCTGACTCACTGACTGACACATTGTTTAGAGTCTGTCATAATATCAGGGTTGTAATGGTGGAATACGTGCATTAAGCTACGTTTACAGAGCATCACTGTGAGTCATAGCTACAGCAAAAAATAACAGCTGACAACAGCGGTGTCAGTGCTTAATGCTCAGTCTTCAAACTAAGTTATATTCCACTGTACTTGCTTTTAGGAACAGTCTGTCCATTTTTAAGTACCCTACTGGAGATCATGAAGCAAGTCAGTGGATAATTCTCAACGTCAATGCTCTGTGATTAACAGGTAGTAACAGGCTTTTTCCCCCTTAGAGCACAGAAAGACAAACTCTGCAGATTTCAACAACGCTCAACTGATGCAAACGATACATGTAAGCGCCTCCAACCAAATAAACCAAACTACTTTTCCCTAAAACTTCTTCCTAAAATGTCTTCAACAAATGGTCTTTGAATGAACAAATGTCTCTCTTAGTGTCCAGTCTCCACACAGGAAAATGATGTCACTTCAGTTATCAAGGCCACTAGTGAAAGAAGGGGAAGATTCAGCCAGAGGATTCTAGCCAGAGAATTCTGCAACTCAAGAACCCCCACTTCTCTTCACCTGGCTTAAATCTGTCAGGGCTCTTCTACACGGGCGAGTGATGTCCATTCACAGGGTAACCACACTGGGCGGGGTGGGGTTCACTGACCAGTGGCCACAGCTCTAATGCTTCCTCGGTCAGAGGTCACATTGCAGCTACAGGGAAGAGCAGGAAAAGAGGAGCAGGGGTCCACGCAGTGGCTGTCGATTTCACACTGTCAGTTAGGGGGGGAAACCAGGACAAGAGACAAAGGACACACACACACATACACACACACCCATCTTCTCTTCCTCAAGCCAAGCACTATGATGAATGACACAAAATAACAGCGATCATATGTGGAAACATTCAGGGCAGTTAAATTGCACTATGCCACAAAGGGAACTCTGTCAAAACACCAGATAAGAGGATGACACTAGCAGACATACAACCTTGTGAGTTGGAGTTATTTCGGATGGGAGAAAACAACCCAAGAATGTTTTGCAATGACACAGCCAAGGGCAATGAGTGATAATTGCAGAAAATAAATTGAGAGACACGTTATTTTCTTCTGGCAATGGGATAACAGTGAGACTCCTAAAACACATTAGTTTATCAATCTGGGCTAAGTTAATGTATCTGACCTCAAGCCAACACAAGCTTATCTTGTGATATTCTGTTGTGCTGTTTTAAGGGCTTGTATTTTGGTCATGTTTGGGTTTAAGGGCATGTTGTGATGATCTTGTTGTGTGTTGTGTGAAAGATAAATATCTTATATCTGTGTGTGAAACTAAAATCAAACTAATTTTAGAAAGTAAACACTCTGTCCCTCTGGCTAACAGGCTGGGGCAATGTTGTAGTACTCGAGTATAAAGGACTTGGACTTGGACTCGGAATCGAACACTAGGGACTTGGGAACTCGACGCGGACTCAAGGTTTAGTGACTTGACTACATCACTGGGCTGGCGGTTGAGTGCAGCAGCTCAGCTGCAAAGTGCCTGTCGACAGAAGAGAGTCAAAAGACCCATCTCTCTATATATAAACAAAGAAGCTGTAGGCGAGGGAACGATACAAGGTGCAACACTGACAGAGACACAAAGAAGTACTCAGTTATCAGTTATGGCCTAAGAGTAAAATACACATAGAGGAGTCTCAGCCAGAAGGATTCAGCTACAACACGTAGCCTTACTTGTATACTGAGAGAAGTGGATGAAATTGAATAGGTACTGTAACTATTGTTATTGTCTCCCGTAGTAAGGTAAGGACACGTTGCAATATCACATGACGTGTGCCTGCAGCTGGTTTGCATGTATTTGTATGGCAGTTTGTGCATGTGTTTTATTTATTAACCTTTATTTAACCAGGCAAGTCAGTTAAGAACACATTCTGATTTTCAATGACGGCCTGGGAACAGTGGGTTAACTGCCTGTTCAGGGGCAGAACGACAGATTTGTACCTTGTCAGCTCGGGGGTTTGAACTCGCAACCTTCCGGTTACTAGTCCAACGCTCTAACCACTAGGCTACGCTGCCACCCCGTATCATGAATGTACTGTAAAACCATAACATTTTCTAGTGCCGTGGCAGGAAGTGCACTCTTCTCCTAAAAGTAATTCACCCTGGGCTAAGAGCAGGAGGAGGAGCTAGGCTTTGATAGACACTGAAAAACCAATGGGAGGTGTGGATGGTCAGCATAGACAAGGTGTCCGAAGTCATAACCACATCTTTTAAAAAAGGTACCAGGCTTGGACTGAACTTTAGAAGTAGCTGTGGTGCTACAAAAGTTCTTAATTGCAAAGTGTCTTAACTGCAAGGGGTATAAGTATTTTTTGGTTTTAATCATGGAGACAGTTTGACTAGTGGAAAGGATGTTACTCTGTGAGGGTTTGGTCCCATTGCACAATAGCGGCTGTTTTGGTGACTTATGCCCCACATGAAAATCTGAAACAGAAGCTGCACTCTATATTTCACACTAACATAACAAGGCATATCTGTTATAGTGTAAATTCTATTGCTTTCTGAAATAATTGTCTTCTTTTGACTTTACCTGAACTAGTGTAAAAGGCCTGTCTAGCTTCTAACATGAACAACTTGAAACCTGAAACGAACAACACTGTTTGTTACCACTGTAGCCTAGCTCCAGGCTTGAGGGTATGCATAATTCATTCACTTCAAGGATATTGATGAAACGACCACTTGACTGGCTCCTCCGGGCACACTTTACTTGATCAAACATACTAACACTTACATGGGCCATGTTTATTCCATTTAGACTGAACTCATACGATACTGCCCCAGTGAATAAATACTTCAATATAGTTGTGTCCAGGACAGCTATAGCCTTGTCTGTGTGTTTTAACAGCGCTGGCCTAAAAACATGAAACAGGTGTAATGAGCACAAAATGAAGTTGTGTAAAGCACAGAAAAAGTGGAACCAAAATCTATGCGCCAGTCATTTATGTTCAAGAGCAGCGTCGGAAAACATATGTTCATGAGAGTCACTGATCGACTCCGTCGCAGTAATGCACCAACGAATCGGTGAAAACAGGACTGTGCACTTCTGGTGCCAAAACATTGAACTTTTACTTGTCGCGCTCATTAACTTCACAAGAGCATTAGGATGATAATGGACCATATGAGCCTTGTGCATGAAACTGGGGCTGAAGCATTAAGCCTCGCTAACTGACAGCAGTTGGCCAACTAGCACCGGCAGGCTGTGTATCTAACAACAACAAGCTACATTGGTGATCGCTGTGAGTGTGTGTGTGTGGTGTCTGTTTCAAATGCTACAAGTCAGTGATAACCTGTCAGTCAACCTGTCTTAAACATGTACTTAGTTGCTGCTCGACAGTCTCCACCAGCACACAGAAGTAATTACAGTGGGAGGGGATGCAAACTCAAAATTGAATAGTGGGTTGAGGGTTTCTTAATGGATAATACTATAACTCGTCAAGGCTAATGTACAATGTGGTTGCAACGATAGCAGCTTTGATTATGTTGTAAAGTCACGACAAGAATGATTAAGTGGATGCTTGAACTTTTTGTGTCAGCTTGGATGCCAGATACGTACTCATTATGTGCTTTCAAGTCAGTATGGTTGGATCAAGGCAAGCACATACAGATCTGGCGGCCACCAGGCTGCAAGTATTACATTATATCAGAAGATGAAATGTCCTATATAATAGCATTATCCTTGAGACAGGTTGGCAGACAGCAGACAAAGCTGATGTTACCATGCAAGAACTCCTCTGACACAGAGACAGACAGACAATCAGCCTAATGGACCCAAGGCAACAGCAGAAAACAGGCTTAGACCGACACAGGGCTGTCTCTGAAATGACTCTCTAGATCTCAGGAGTGTGTGTAACATTTTGTACTGGAGGTCTGCGTCTGTCTGAGGGTTTCGTGAAAGAAAAAACAGTGCCTATCTATTTATGAGCCACTGTAACGGCTGTCGTGCCAGTGTGTGTGTGTGTGTGTGTGTGTGTGTGTGTGTGTGTGTGTGTGTGTGTGTGTGTGTGTGTGTGTGTGTGTGTGTGTGTGTGTGTGTGTGTGTGTGTGTGTGTGTGTGTGTGTGTGTGTGTGTGTGTGTGTGTGTGTGTGAGAGAGACAGGGATAGGTAGAGGGAGAGAGAAAGGAAAAGCGGGCTACAGGCTTAGAGAGGGACTTGGCAAGGATGTGCCAGCGTGTGGGTGCCGTGAGTCGATGTGTACATAATGTGATAAAGTAAGCTTTGGTCTGCTGGGCCGGAGTTCTCAGAATAGCAGAGAGAGCAGTAAGGTGCAGGGTCAGGGAAGGTATCCCTTTACTGTGGGCTTAAGGGATCTGCTTACTGGCCCATACACTGGACACTTGGATTAGTGACAGGTACCAAAGTTTATATCAGGGCCCAGGGGCAGGTGAAGAGGCAATGGTGTGTGGGAGATTTAGAGCAAATTTTTTAGAACTCAGGGTCCTATATTACATATTATGAACATGTGATTACATGCTATCTGATCATCTATGCGTGTCTTCGTTTTCGTGATCACAGTTAGATACAGTAGTTGGCCTTGTCCTGTATAGACTCTCTCCACTGGCTCCTCCATGAGAATAAAGAGTGGGAGCCTGATTGTCGAGGAAACAAAAGACCAAATTAAAGTTGCAGGAGAGAGAGAGACTAAAAAATAACTGGCAAATGCGTACAGTAATGGCCCCGACAGAGATGGTCGCCTCGCTTCGCGTTCTTAGGAAACTATGCAGTATTTGCTTTAAAAAAAATGTATTGTTTGTTACACTGTTACCCCAGGAAATATTAAGTCTTATTATATACAGCCGGGAAGAACTATTGGATATAAGAGCAACGTCAATTTACTTGTTAGATTTGCGTGTATAAGTAGTTGTTGGGGAATTGTTCGATTACTTGTTAGATATTAATGTTGAAACTAGAATCACAAGCATTTCGCTACAATCACATTAATATCTGCTAACCATGTGAATGTGACCAATATAATTTGATTTGATTTATACAAAGCTAGCAAATAATTCATGAGGCATGTGCTTTCTATGCAGATGGATAGTCCTTGCAGTTAAATGCTTTTAACGTGAAATGACAGTATATCGTTTTTGAAAACTCTAAATGCTGTCTGCCTGAAATGTCTGCAATTACTCTACAGTATCATGTCTATGAAGATGTGCTTGCTGCTAGTATATTGTCTCATGAATATGGCTGCATGTATATGCAGGAGAGAGGCTTGTAAAAACCAAGGCCCAGTCCAGACAGAGACTTAGTAAACAGAGTACTGGGTCAAAGTCTGCCTGCAGTAACGAGAGAGCGGTGTAACCAGGTCTTAGTCTGTCTTCCGCCGATCCTTCTCACATGACATTACAGATCTATGACACACACACAGACGCAAGCGGTATTGCTTTCTCGTATCATATCCGCCCCTTCTCCCTTCATTCATAAATCCATGTAGTCACTATGTCTGCAGCCAGGACTCTGGGAAAAGGTGTCCTGTAGCTTAAGCACCAACAAAGGAAACCCATGAAACATTACCTACGAAATTGTGTTGGCCTATATGGGGGGCTGACGGTGACACTTAAAACAAATCCAAGGCCGTGTTGCTTTAGCTGTTTGACATTTGACATGTGTTCTAGAATAAACGCCGGGAGAAACATAGTGTTATTGCTATCCCTAATCCCTACGTGAACGTCGATTGCTTTGCCACATTGTAGTCTACTGTGCGTCTACTGTGCGCAAATGTTCAGGCTATCCACACATTCATGCTAGTACACAGTAACTAGGCCATTATAACAGCCCGTGCTGTGGTTTATCAACACCGGCATTGTCACCATAATAATATAGGTACATTATCCTGGAGAGGCGTGACCAGGATGACCATTATTTTCCGACAGAACAGAACACCATCCAATGTCACAGGCTTACCTCAACGCGACCCGCACCGAACTTTCGTCCTGTCCACTCATGGTTACGACGTCCGGAGGGTCGTCACTGCTGGAACAACCACGATATAAACAGCTTGGTTCTTTTTATTTAACGGTTTTACAGCATGCAGCTTCGTTACCGATGCGCTTGAGCCACTGCAGCTCACATCCACCTGATACAAATAATTTCAATACGAAGTCAGCATTAGCGTGCTATTGTCTGTGCTTATATCTCGGGCGAGGCGCATTCTGAAATAAACGTAGGCTACGATATACGAGGTAACATTTTCAATGACATTGCATTATTCCCGTGTAGAGGCCAGCCTTGCGAGGTGATAGGGACAGAAAAATACACTTGCCCGCTCCTGTGTGTGTGACGGGAGGAGTGAAACGTAACAAGCCACGCCTTCTGAGATGTCCCCTACCAACCTGACAGTGGGAAAATATCAACCCTATTGAACGAGTGAAGAAACATCGTGGCCGCTCTATTTTTTAACACAGTTCATTGTAATCATTAAAGTGAATGTATATCGTTTTCTTACGAATGTTAAACGGTTCGGTAAATGGTAACCATCTCAAGGCCAATTATAGAGGCCAATTGATGGAATATGTTGGATTATTGATGGCCACTAGCTGAGTCTCAAACAATCACACCAGCTTGTTACCAGCAATGCAATTTAAAACGTCCAATGCAGTTAAAAACCGCCGATCTAATTAAAAACGAAGAGCATAGGCATATTGTATGTAGCCATACAGTTTGACATTCCAATCTAACGTGAATATGTTTGTGAAATACCAAATGGTGTAGGCCTAATAGTTAGTGTTGCAATGACATTACTGATGTACGGGTGTATGGATGGAGCATGGCAGCATCGTGTGGTCATTGGTTAAGATTATAAAAGTGCAGTTTGATCCAAATCATTTCCGTCTTTATTACACTAGATGGCATCAGATACACGTTACATTGAATGCCCCTGTACTCTGAGGCTGGAATAAGCAACCAACCACAAAATGCTGACTAATAACAACACAACACACCAATGAATGAGTCAATTACTTGAGTTTTGCAGTCTTAGTGGTTGTCTTATTTTATTTACAGGAAAATACATTTTCACATTGATGTAAATTAACACTCAGTGCACATCCTCACATGCAGAATGAACAACAGTACCAGAACAGGTGGGCTTAATTAAAACATTTGGTCTGTTTTCTCACCATAAAAATGTCAAAAGGAGACTAGAAAAGAGGGGAGACAATGCCTCTTATTGTCTGTCAGTCCCATGTCTTTCTTGACTGAAACAGCATCACTAGGCCTATAGCACAATACAGACCCCATTCACATAACATAAATTAGTTTAAGAAAATAATGACACAACACATGCATTAGTTACAAGAGGTTCCATTAAATTAACAACCATTTTGCAAATCAAACTTAAATTGTCACCGTTGCCAAAATTGAATGAATTGCCTACGACAAAGTAAAATGCTATGATACATGTCAAATACATTACATTCGGATGTTCCGCTTGTTAAAAAATTGACAAAAGAATTGTATCCATGAATTGTTAGTAAGTAAAAGTGTTGTGGGAACATACTAGAGTAGCCATAACTTAACAGTTGCAATTTGATAGAATATCAAAAGTATATTTGATTTTGTTTGATCCATAGTATTGGTTAGATAGCTAACTCACGGTCACGTATACATGTTTTCATTGTTTTCTTTTACAGTACAGTCAAATCAGGTTTCACTATGTCAGGTGTCCATTTCAAGACACAAAGTATTTAGTTAGAATCCCAAAGAATGAGGAGAAGCCTGAATATGTAGGTTATTTTCAGGCTTATAACCTATTTATAACAGTAGTTATACCCAAGTATATTACAAAAGTTCAATACTTTACTTCCATGAACAACTAACTATACATGGTGCAATTTATTTTATTTATTCTCCCACAATGCTCTCTGTTTAGCAATGATTGAAAGAGACAGTTCAAATATAATGTGATTGAGGCATCACTCACACTCACCCATTCCATGCAAAGGCAAATATAAGTACCATATTAACATTACAATATATAGTTTACATATTTATAACTTACATACATTCTTTTCCATGTCACTTCTCTTTAAGACAGTTTAGTCTGAGATGTAGTGGTAAAAATATAGTAGTTGCACTTGTTCTACACTTGTATGTGTACAACAAGTGTAAATATTCTGCCATTGCAGTTACTGATTTCATTCTGTGACACTGATGTCACAGTTCTTACAGTCAAGCCAATCAAATAACCAAGAACTACTATGTGCCACCCAATCAGTATACTCAGTGTTTGTAGGTATTACTGATTGAAAATACAGTATAGGGCAGGAATCATTAACTAGATTCAGTCACTGATTTTTTTCTTGAACGGCTGGTCAGGGAGGCCGAAAATAATTACAAATAATTTGAAGTCTGCAAATTGACGGCAAGAAGCCCAAACATATATAATATTTGACTTTAACGTAATCATTTCAAACCTTGCTTACATCTGTATTCGATCACATATATCTATTATGCTTGGGAATACTTTGACATTTCCAAAATGTAAATCACTAGGAGCTGATTTGCTGGTGTTTTTAGTCTTTCATGTCAAACAATAAAAAATAAAAATACAATTTTTTTTTTGCTCTTGGGGGGGCCAAATAAAATCACCTGCGGGCCAAATTCGGTCCACGGACCGCCAGTTGGAGAACCCTGGCATAGGTGATGCACTAACACAGCCAGGCTATAAGGCTACAGTACTAGAAGGACTGGTCTTGGATTTGACATATAGTAACCTCAGCAGAGCTGACAGCTTTGTTCAGCAGAAGATTTACTGTACATACACAGGTTTGAACAGAGGCAGCATTATAAAACTCTAAAATGCATACATTAAAAATACATTTTATGACATTATCAAAAAAAGAAACAACAAAGTTCACAGTATATAGTCTGAGATAAGTCGCTGATAACAAATATGAATTGCTGAACTAGATTGATTTTAGTGTGGGTGGATATAACAAGGTAACAGTTAATTGTACTCAGCAACCAAGTAAACTGTACTGAACCACAACGGAAAACAACAGCGGTTATCGTAGAACACAATCTAAACCTCTTGCTGAAGATGTGACATTATTTCTTATAGGGGTGAAGATTGCAGACCGAGACGACACAAAACATCCTGTTCCACAGATATTATCCTAGTGACAGTGAGGAGGGCTTTGCCAGGTGATGTGTGTGTGTGTGCGTTAGCGTTCTTGTGCGTGCGTTTGTGTGACCGAGCCCAGTCCAATTCCTGCTGTGCTCTGCTGGAGACAAGACAGGATGCCTTGAAATCCATTGTATTTGTTCAGTTAACCAGAAGCCTATTGCAACAGACCAACAGCTGTCACTTATGCACTAATGTCCAATAATAGCTCCTAAGATAACCATCTCTTAGCCACTAACAAAGGCAAATCAGGCCTGCGGTCAAAGTAGTGCACTATATAGGTCTAGGGAAGGGTGTTATTTAAAATGCAGAGCCAGATAACTTGAAAGCTACTGAGGTATTTTGAATATATTACTATACTGCAGTTCTGAGGAGAAAACCTGTGAAAAACACATTCAGTAATGTAATAAGGAAGATGTCCTTATGACATAACCCAGCGCCAGTGGCTGAGATAACAGAAGGGGACACTCATTTATTGTACTTTAAATTTGACCAGCTGGGCTACCTTTAAAACTGTATGCTTATTAGCCTAACCTTAATGAATAACTTCATATGATTGTAAAAACTTGGATGATCATTGTTTGATATCATCCAATTACCTTTCTAGTATTTTTTTTATATAAAGATGTGCTCAACCAAAGTGAGTCAAGGTTAAATAAAAACATTTGTAGACATCATTGGACAGGTAAAGGCGCAACGCTCGCTCGCCATAATTAAAACAACGTTTTATTAGACCAGTTTTTAAAGACTGACGTAGGAGGCGATTAAATGCCGAAACGTCAATCTTTTAAACTTGTCTCATAAAACTACGCATTTTTTTTATGGAAAGCTTTGAGCCTTTTCCTGTACATAGTAGTTTTTTATTAACACAAACAAATCTACACAATAAAATAAGGAAAATACCGTCTCGCAAAAAAAACATAAGCCTACTACTTCACTTGATAACTACAACGGCAATAACAATTTACATTTCCTCAACTTGAGTAAAGTGCTAAAAATGAACAATATTTTTACTTCATTGTTCAACCAAATAAAATGTGAGTCTCAGCTTGTCAGAGATTTTAAGTCTCAACTATTCCAGCGATGAAAACATCTATAAAACAACATGGTTGAGGAATTCTTCAAATTCAACCCCAACACTGGAAACGTATGGGAATGGTCGGTGTGCGTTGAAACAAAGAAAAAGAATACTTTGACTTTCCTGAACATCCATCTCACTCTTTCTTTCATTCCTCTTCTTTCAGTCCTTTGCTGCGTCGGCTGTTTTGAGGACTGAGTCCTCTCCCAGGATCTTACAGAGTTCGTTGAGTCTGTGTTGCATCTTGGGTATTCCTGCAAGTGAGGATTCGAGGCGCTGTTTCTCCTCGGTTAGGGAGAGACGAGTAGCGGTGTCCAGCTGCTCGAACCTCCATCCTCCCTCACCATCAAACTGTAACAGGTGGGTGTGGTACTTCCTGTAGGTATGAAAAGTGGAGCAAGAATATGGGTTAAGGATGGGATTATTTCATGGTTGCGCTATGTTTCTCTTTTTAATTAATTCATTATCCAGTCCAAGCACAACATGATTTCCAAATAGTATACAATTGTCGTTGGCCTTATGGTTGTGTTATGTTATGAAACATTATTGCAGTGTTAATGATGGTGCATGTCTTCTGATCTATTGTGGTTGCAGTTATGTTGTGATTATTTTGTGCTGTGCCCAGCCTTGTAGTGTCATGTCATGTTGTGTAAAATGTCATAGGGTTATTAAGTGACTGCTAAGGTTAAACAAGCAACTAAATAGCAGCAGCAATCTCCTGAGAGGAACAGACTTGCACAATATTGTGGTAGTACTGTTTGTGTTTGCGCTGCAATCATGTTTAATGCCTGAGGCTAACTCAGAGAGAATACAGAACAGAGCACTGCTGACGTGACAACTAGTGGTGCATTTGCTTGTAGCGTATTAGTTGTTTTACATTTCCTTTTTTATTTTTTCTACAGGTTTCTATACAGTTTTCCTTTAAAACTGTTCTACAGTGTTCAGTACAGAATCTGTGTGCTTCAAGACAAAAAGCGGCATAAAATAATACACATTGAAGAAACTATCTGACTAGTCTTGCTTGCCATACTCGTGGTGCTCTGCCTAAGTATCGGGGAGACACAGCGGCTGTCGGAAGAGACACGATGACTGCATTTACACAGGCAGCCCAATTCGGATATTTTTTCACAAATTGGTCTTTTGACCAATCGGATCAGCTCTGAAAAATATCTCACGTGAAAAGATCTGATGTGATTGGTCAAAATACCAATTAGTGGAGAAAATATCAGAATTGGGCTGGACAGACTGGTCCAGATATGATATATATCTCTTACCAGAGGGAAGGCCTGTGGGTGATTGACAGTAATGATATCCCAGCATCCTTTGCAGCCTGGAATATTTTTCCCTCCACGTCAATGCTGACAGCACTGGTGCACTCATCCAACAGGGCATACTTTGGCCTGACACACAATAAAATGGAATTTAGTCATTTATAACCCTCTAATGAACAATGAATTAAATCAACTAGCCACCATTCAATCAGCTATCAAACAAGAGAGGAATATGGGCTATTCAATCAACAGCACCTCTAAATATCTACTATTATGTTTTTCCAACAGGGTATAAGAAGGCCTAAGATGGCAGGCCAAGTCTCACCTGTTGTAGAACATGCGAGCCATGCCCATCCTCTGTTTCTCTCCCCCAGACAACACATCCTTCCAGTCCATCTCTGCATCCCAACCTACACACAGACAAACAAGACACACATCACAGTCAGCTAATATCGGAAGTACTGTCATTGACTACAGTTTATTCTCCATTGGAATAAGTAGGTTAAACACTACACAAAGAACAACGCAAAGGGTTTAAATTGTGTGTAACCGTGGTACCAACTGTGGTGAAAGTTCAAAGTTCAAGAATATTCAATAGGAGAAATACGCAAACTCGCTCACAATCAAATCAAATTGTATTTGTCAAATGCGCCGAATACAACAGGTGTAGGTAGACCTTACAGTGAAATGCTTACTTACAAGCCCTAACCAACAATGCAGTAATTTTGGATTTATTACAAAAACACCAACAACAAAAAATCAGAATAAGAAATAAAAGTAACAAATAATTAAAGATAGAGCTGATTGTTGGAGAATAACAGGACCACTGGTCTCCAATTAAACTACACTCTACATGTCCTTAATAAAACCAATGATATAGAGAGGGATAGACTGATGCCACTAGAAAAATACAGAAATAACTTATTGAGTGGTCAAATGCACTACAGACAGCGCATAGTATGATAAGAAATACAAAAATGTTTTGAGGAAGGATGTGTTAGCTGAACTAAGACGGCCCCATTCAGTACATGTCTGTTGTTGTTAGGGAATCCCCATGGAAACCATATCATTCATCTCAAGGGTAAATGGCTTAAAAATAGGTTACTGGGAGTTTTGTCAGGCTTCAGCTACCTCTTTTCAAAGTGAACCTGTTACTACGCCTTCAGACCCACGCAACCTTTTTTCTTCCAGGCTGACTCAGATCGGATTTCCTTCACTGCCCCTCCCCGGGTTCTTACCGCCCTCGCGGGTCACTATCTGGTTGAGGTTAACGATGTCCAGTATGACCTCTAGGTCCTTGTCTCTGTAGCCTCGGTCATGCATGTCCTTTAGAGAGTCTGGGTAGATCACCTGGTCTCTCAGGGTTCCAATGGACATGTACGGCCTGAGGAGAGAGAGAGGGAGGGGGGAGATAGTCAGACACAACATTTAGGTAAAAACGTTTGAGTGTGTGTGTGTGTCATGTTTCACCATTCCAGTAAAGCCGTCTAAACACCTGGAAGATCTGGTAAATGTTTTACGACTCTAAGGTCTGATTTCTCTCTCTCACTCTCCATGGAGAGTCTAGAGGGTAAGGTTAGCTATTGCTTATTTTGAATACATTTAACTGTGTGTGTGTGTGTGTGTGTGTCTGTGTTTTTAGTTTACTATCCTTGTGGGTACCAGAAGTCCTCACAAGGATAGTAAAACAAGGAAAAATGCTATTTTAGGCTTAGGGGTTAGGTTTAGGGTTAGAATTAAGGTTGGGGATAGGGTTAGGGGTTAGGGTTTAGTATAGTTTTAGGGTTAGGGGTTAAGGTTAGGCTTAGGGTAAGTTTAGGGTTATGGTGAGGTTAAGGTTAGGGTTTGATTTAGGTTTAGGGGTAAGGGAAGATAGGAATTTGGATGGGATTCAATTATTTGGCCGCCACAAGGATAGCAATACAAATCTATGAGTGTGTGTGTGTCACGTTTCAGGATTATTGAAAAGCCGTCAAACACCTGGGAGATCTGGTAAATATTTCACTACTCTAAGGTCTGGTTTCTCTCTCTCTCTCTCACTCTCCATGGAGATTCAGTTACTGAGTCTAGAGGGTAAGGATCCCTACTGCTGATTTTCAATACCTTTCACTGTGTGTATAGAGTGTGTGTGTGTGCATTCATACAGAATATTCACCCGTGCATGCCTGTGTGTGTGCCTCTATGCAAGCTTACATGTACAAATGTAGGATCTTAATTTGAGCCAGTTTGCTACAGCAGGAAAATAATCCTGCAGCAACAGGAAATGTGAATTATTATGTGGATTATAATTAATGGACATTTTTTGTAGGAGTTGAATTCCCTACAAGTTTGCATTTCCTGCCGTGCAGGAAAATTCTCAGCAACAAAAGAGTGATCAAATGAAGATCCTACATCTATACATGGGTACATGTGTGTCAGAGTCAGTACATATGTGGGCATAAGGATGTGTGTGACAGTGACAACCACGGACCTTTGTGGTATGTAGAACATGTGTTGTGGGGAGGGTTTGTGCAGCAGCCCCCCATAGACAGGCCACAGCCCACTGAGGATCCTGAACAGAGAACTCTTCCCACAGCCGTTAGGACCTGTGATCAACAGGTGCATACCTTCCTCCACCTGCAAGAAACAGCATTCATACACACACACACACACACACACACACACACACACACACACACACACACACACACACACACACACACACACACACACACACACACACACACACACACACACACACAAACACACACGTTATAGCCTTGGAGTACTGAATAGTCTCATCACAGCTAATGTGTCGAACAACCCATGACAAGAGTTTGGAAAAGCCAGACTAGTCTGAATCACTTGATTCTATGTAGTCCCTACATATTTTTTTGACATGGTTTATGTTGAGTATTAGGAAGCCATACTCTCCTTATTTTATACCGTGCAATTTAGTGTGTGTGTGTGTGTGTGTGATTATTACATGTGTGCTTCCTGGCCAGGGTTCACTTCAAAAAGAAATTCAAATTTTAAAGTGAGCTAACTTCCCGGTAACACAACAAAGAACAAAAGCATGTACAACCCTACCCTGGGGGAAGATGGCTAGAGAGTTAGGCAAATATAGTGACACATCACTATATTTGTGTGTCACACATCAACATTTAGTAGGATGCTGAGCAGGATCTTCAGTAGGACACTTTCACAACACTCAGGAAATGGAAAACAAAAATCTGTTTTCTTATTGGATAAGTTCAGATATGACTTAATTAGATTTTTTTAACTTCATTTGAAAACGTTTCATCCCCACTGAACATCGCCCAGGATTTTGCTGTGATATTTCTCACCTTGAAGTTGAGACTGGAGACCACTATGTCTCCATTGGGAGTGATGATAGGGACACTCTCACACACGATGCCATTGTCCACATCGATGACTCTTCCTGCAGAAGACCGACACAAAAAAACAAAGGAGAAATCAGTCATTGTGTGTCGATCAATAATTCATATGATCAGTTCAGTCAACGAGAGTACAGAGTGCCAGAAAAATGTGAGGCAGCATTTAAAAAGTGTGAGAAAGTGTAAAAAAAAGTGCAGCTGTAGATACTGAGGATGTAGCCAACTGACTAACTAGCTGTATGTCCAGATGCACACATTCACCATTAGTATTAGCCTATCGGTTAGAGCGTTGGGCTACTAACCGAAACGTGGCTAGTTCGAATACCGGGCTGACATGGTAAAAGAAATCTGTCGATGTACATATCAGGTGTATGTGAAAATAAAACAAAACATATCATGATTACAGCTGAGTAATTTGACCAAGATGGTCGGAAAAAACAGCAATAAAGATACACTGAATAGGATTAGCCTACACTGTGTCCCAAATTGCACCCTACTCCCTTTATAGTGCTCTACTTTTGACAAAGGCCCATAGGTCTCTGGTCAAAAGTCAGTGTTTCCTATGAGGATTATTTTCAGCAGCGGTGGCAAAGTTAGCGTGGGGGGGAACGTCTGTGACAAGGTCACTTCTGGTGACTTTTGAAAAGAACATTCTACTCCAAAATGAAAGAATACATGATTATGTTGACACCATCTGAAATATAATTTTCGCATTAAAAACATTATAACCTGTAGCCTGAAATTAATAGGCTGAAGCTTGGGATGGCCCATCTGCATTTACAGTCCCCATTCAGTACTTTGTTGAAGCACCTTTGGCGAATACAGCCTCAAGTCTTCTGGGGTATGACGCTACAAGCGTGGCACACCTGTATTTGGGGAGATTTTCCTATTCTTCTCTGCAGATCCTCTGTCAGGTTGGATGGGGAGCGTCGCTACACAGCTATTTTCAGGTCTCTCCAGAGATGTTTAATCGGGTTCCAGTCCGGGCTCTGGCTGGGCCAATCAAGGACATTCAGAGACTTGTTCCGAAGCCACTCCTACATAGTCTTGGCTGTGTGCTTAGGGTCGTTGTCCTGATTAGTCTCCCAGTCCCTGCCGCTGAAAGACATCCCCACAGCATGATGCTGCCACCACCATGCTTCACCGTAGGGATGATGCCAGGTTTCCTCCAGACGTGGCGCTTAGCATTCAGGCCAAAGAGTTCAATCTTGGTTTCAACAGTCCAGAGAATCTTGTTTCTCATGGTCTGAGAGTCCTTTAGGTGCCGTTTGGCAAACTTCAAGCAGGCTGTCATGTTCCATTTACTGAAGAGTGGCTTCCGTCTTGCCACTCTACCATAAAGGCATGATTGGTGGAGTGCTGCAGAGATGGTTGCCTTTCTGGAAGGTTCTGCCATCTCAACAGAGGAACTCTGGAGCTCTGTCAGAGAGACCATTAGGTTTGCAAAGGGTCGGAAACTTTCCAGTAAATTTCCAGAATTTTTCTGGAAATTTACCATGGGAAGTAAAAGCCTGGGAATTTTGGTTCTTTTGATTCAATTCATCAAAAATGTTGGCTTATAACAGTGAGCCTTTTTTGAGGGATGCACAAGGCATTTCTAGGTCTTGTGGCATATTTTGGTTATCCCCAATTCAATGGAATTGCAACCCTCTGCATGCACAGTGCATTCTTTCATCACATGTGCAGTGCACTCTTCCATCACATGTACAGCTGATTCTCAATATCTTGCACACTAATGAGATGCTATTGAGCCCACACTACTATACTGTCTGCCGATATGGACAGCCCCATCAAGAGGATCCTCCTGGATGATGTATTTTGGGAGAGTGGTAAGCAGCCTGAAACTCCTTGAACCTATAGCAGTTGCCATTGCACGGATTGAGGAAGACAATGCAATCCTGTCTGATGTTCAGACTTTGCTTGCAGATGTAAGAGAAGAAATCCATACTGCCCTGCCCACTTCACTGTTGCTCCATGCAGAGGAAACTGCAGTTCTAAAATACATCAAAAAGCATGTAGACTTCTTCCTGGAGCCCATACACGCCACAGCGTACATGTTTGACCCCAAGTATGCTGGCAAGAGCATTCTGTCTGGTGCAGAAATGAACAAGGCCTATGGTGTCATCACTACCTTGTCTCGCCATCTTGGCATTGATGAGGGCAAGTTTCTTGGCAATCTGGCGAAGTACACTTCCAAGCAAGAGCTTTGGGATGGAGATGCAATATGGCAGTCGTGCCAACATATCTCATCAGCCACCTGGTGGAAGGGACTTTGTGGACTGAAGGCTCTTTCCCCTGTTGCCTCAATCATCCTCCAAACCCCACCAACATCAGCCAACCTAAGAGCGCAACTGGTCCTTGTTTGGGAACACACACACCAAAGCAAGCAACAGGCTGACCAATACAAAGGTTGAAAAATTGGTGGCCATCCGGACAAATTTTTGGCTTTTTGCGCCTGACAACGAGCCATCCTTAACAAGGTTGGAATGTGACAGTGAAGATGAGGCCTCAGAGTCTGATTTTCAAAAGGTGGACATTGAGGAGGTCCAGGGAGAAGACAAGGAAGCCTGAAAGGGAGACAACCAAAGTTTAAGTTTCTAGACTATCATTTTACAAATGTTTTTGGGAGATGTGATGGGTCATTGGGGATCATTCAATATTCCCTTACTTTGTTGTTCAGTGAAATCATCTCATGTGAAGAGTCAACTCATTTAATTAAAGTTCAATTCGTAACTAAATAGTTTTTAAAATTTCTATTGGAAGGGATTGAATCATTTGCAATTACTTCTACTTATGATACGGTAAAGGGTTTATGTTTCTGTCTCCATATGATATTCATTCATATTCATTGATCTGGCCAAGGCTTTTGACTCTGTCAATCACCACATCCTCATCGGCAGACTCGACAGCCTTGGTTTCTCAAATGATTGCCTCGCATGGTTCACCAACTACTTCTCTGATAGAGTTCAGTGTGTCAAATCGGAGGGTCTGCTGTCCGGACCTCTGGCAGTCTCTATGGGGGTGCCACAGGGTTCAATTCTTGGACCGACTCTCTTCTCTGTGTACATCAATGAGGTCGCTCTTGCTGCTGGTGAGTCTCTGATCCACCTCTATGCAGACAACACCATTCTGTATACTTCTGGCCCTTCTTTGGACACTGTGTTAACAACCCTCCAGGCAAGTTTCAATGCCATACAACTCTCCTTCCGTGGCCTCCAATTGCTCTTAAATACAAGTAAAACTAAATGCATGCTCTTCAACCGATCGCTACCTGCACCTACCCGCCTGTCCAACATCACTACTCTGGACGGCTCTGACTTAGAATACGTGGACAACTACAAATACTTAGGTGTCTGGTTAGACTGTAAACTCTCCTTCCAGACCTATATCCAACATCTCCAATCCAAAGTTAAATCTAGAATTGGCTTCCTACTTCGCAACAAAGCATCCTTCACTCATGCTGCCAAACATACCCTTGTAAAACTGACCATCCTACCAATCCTCGACTTTGGCGATGTCATTTACAAAATAGCCTCCAATACCCTACTCAACAAATTGGATGCAGTCTATCACAGTGCAATCCATTTTGTCACCAAAGCCCCATATACTACCCACCATTGCGACCTGTACGCTCTCGTTGGCTGGCCCTCGCTTCATACTCATCGCCAAACCCACTGGCTCCATGTCATCTACAAGACCCTGCTAGGTAAAGTCCCCCCTTATCTCAGCTCGCTGGTCACCATAGCATCTCCCACCTGTAGCGCAAGCTCCAGCAGGTATATCTCTCTAGTCACCACCAAAACCAATTCTTTCTTTGGCCGCCTCTCCTTCCAGTTCTCTGCTGCCAATGACTGGAACGAACTACAAAAATCTCTGAAACTGGAAACACTTATCTCCCTCACTAGCTTTAAGCACCAGCTGTCAGAGCAGCTCACAGATTACTGCACCTGTACATAGCCCACCTATAATTTAGCCCAAACAACTACCTCTTTCCCCAACTGTATTTAATTAATTTATTTATTTTGCTCCTTTGCACCCCATTATTTTTATTTCTACTTTGCACATTCTTCCATTGCAAAACTACCATTCCAGTGTTTTACTTGCTATATTGTATTTACTTTGCCACCATGGCCTTTTTTGCCTTTACCTCCCTTCTCACCTCATTTGCTCACATTGTATATAGACTTGTTTATACTGTATTATTGACTGTATGTTTGTTTTACTCCATGTGTAACTCTCTGTCGAACTGCTTTGCTTTATCTTGGCCAGGTCGCAATTGTAAATGAGAACTTGTTCTCAACTTGCCTACGTGGTAAATATAGGTGAAATGATAAATAAATAAATAAATAAATAAATAAATAAATATGGTAAATATATCCAATGCAAAAAACATCTAAATTTAAATGCATTAATATTAACTTGCATATATTTCCATAAATTCCAATATATTCCCGTTAATTCTCACGGAAAGTTTCCACCTCTGAATATGGGTTGCACAAAATGTGCAACCCTAGTGACCATCGGGTTCTTGGTCACCTCCCTGACCAAGGCCCTTCTCCCCCGAATGCTCAGTTTGGCCAGGCGGCCAGCTCGAGGAAGAGTCTTGGTGGTTCCAAACTTCTTCCGTTTAAGAATGATGGAGGCCACTGTGTTCCTGGGGACCTTCAACGCTGCTGAAATGTTTTGGTACCCTTCCCCAGATACCCAGATGTCTTGGAGCTCTACGAACAATTCCTTCAACCTCATGGCTTGGTTTTTGCTCTGACATGTACTGTCAACTGCGGGATCTTATATAGACAGGTGAGTGCCTTTCCAAATCATATCCAATCAACTGAATTTACCACAGGTGGACTCCAATCAAGTTGAAGGAACATCAAGGATGATCAATGTGAACAGGATAAACCTGAGCTCAATTTCGAGTCTCTTAGCAAAGGGTCTGAATACTTGTACGTGTAAATAAGGTATTTCTGTTTTTATTTTTAATACATTTGCAAACATTTCTCAAACCTTGTTGTAGCTTTGTCATTACAGGGTATTGATGAGGAAAACATTTCTTTAATACATTTTAGAATAAGGCTGTAACGTAACACAATTGGGAAAAAGTCAATGGGTCTGAATACTTTCCGAACGTACTGTACCTAATAAAAAAATAAAAAAAGACTGAATGCATAAAGTGATACAAATATATGTTGTAACTTGTCACTCCAGGCGACTGAACATTTTAGAGGCCCTCCTCCTGGCCGCAGAGAAAAAAATTAGCTGTTTTAAAATTCTATACATTCTGTCATGGGGCGGAGAGAAAACATTTAAGTTTTAAAGCGAATTTCCTGCAATTTTATACATTTTGCCATGTGGCTGAGAGAAAATGTGCCGATTAGAGCAAATTTCCTGCAATTCTACACACTTATGCATCGTTCTTATGCCATCTGAATGACTCAAACATTCTAACAAAATAATGCCCTGCAATTTTGGGAATTTTAGATTCTGCCTGACTGTCTAGCTTTAATTTGGTGATTGTCAGTTCTCAAAGATGACCATATTTAATTTTTAATATATAGATCCGTTATCTTTTATACATACTTTCTCTGTTTTAGTCATTTAACTTTACGCTGAAAACGTTTTACCATGGCGATTTCTTTCTTTATATACGCTGAATATAAAAAAATATTGGCACGGCATGAAGCTGGTTGAGAGAATGCCAAGAGTGTGCAAAGATGTCATCAAGGCAAAGGGTGGCTACTTTGAAGAATCTCAAATATAAAATACATTTCGATTTGTTTAACACTTTTTTGGTTTCTACATGATTCCATATGTGTTATTTCATAGTTTTGATGTCTTCACTATTATTCTACAATGTAGAAAATAGTACAAATAAATAAAAACCCTTGAATGAGTAGGTGTGCCCAAACTTCTGACTGGTACTGTATACATACAGTTGAAGTCGGAAGTATACATACACTTAGGTTGGAGTCATTAAAACTCATAAAACTCAAAATGTATTCCAGCACTTTGTTAACAAACTATAGTTTTGGTTCATCCTTGGGAGTAATTTCCAAATGCCTGAAGGTACCACGTTCATCTGTACAAACAATAGTACACAAGTATAAACACCATGGGACCACGCAGCCGCCATACTCAGGAAGGAGACGCGTTCTGCCTCCTAGAGATGCGAAAAGTGCATATCAATCCCAGAACAACAGCAAATGACCTTGTGAAGATGCTGGAGGAAACAGGTACAAAGTATCTATATCAACAGTAAAATGAGTCCTTATCCACATAAGCTGAAAGTCCGCTCAGCAAGGAAGAAGCCACTGCTCCAAAACCACAATAAAAAAGCCAGACTACGGTTTGCAACTGTAAAGTACAAAGATCGTACTTTTTGGAGAAATGTCCTCTGGTCTGATGAAACAAAAATAGAACAGTTTGGTCATAATGACCATCGTTAGGTTTGTAGGGAAACGGGGGAGGCTTGCAAATGACCCCAAGCATACTTCCAAAGTTGTGGCAAAATGGCTTATCTCATAAAGTGGCCATCACAAAGTCCTGACCTCAATCCAATAGAAATTTTGTGGGCAGAACTGAAAAAGCGTGTACGGGCAAGGAGGCCTACAGACCTGACTCAGTTACACCAGCTCTGTCAGGAGGAATGGGACAAAATTCACCCAACTTATTATGGGAAGCTTGTGGAAGGCTACCCGAAACGTTTGACCCAAGTTAAACAATTTAAAGGCAATGCTGACAAATACTAATTGAGTGAATGTAAACTTCTGACCCACTGGGAATGTGATGAACGAAATAAAAGCTGAAATAAATCATTCTCTCTACTATTATTCTGACATTTCACATTCTTACAATAAAGTGTGGATCCTAACTGACCTAAGACAGGGAATTCTTACTAGGATTAAAGGTCAGGAATTGTGAAAAACTGAGTTTAAATGTATTTGGCTAAGGTGTATGTAAACTTCTGACTTTAACTATATATATATGCGGCAACGATTTAGAAGCGGTGGCCTGCCACTGGTAAATGAATATGGAGAAACACTGAAAGTAGTGCACTATATATAGGGAATAGGGTGACATTTGGGGCGGACTCTATGTCTCTCTGTAACCTTTAAAAAAATATGTTGATTTAACGTATACTGTAATTGTAAGGCAACAAGATGCCTTTGCTCAACAAAATAGTATTAAAGTTGATTCAACGTACAATTGTAAGGCAACAAGCTGCAGTTGGATAGTGAGTTTGCTCAACATTTGTGCATATACAGTGAGCTCCAAAAGTATAGGGACAGGATCTTTTTCGTTGTTGTTTTGGCTCTGTATTCCAGCACTTTGGATATGAAATTATACAATGACTATGAGGTTAAAGTGACTGTCAGCCTTAATTTAAGGGTATTTTCATCCATATCGGGTGAACCGTTTTAGAAATTACAGCACTTTTGTACATTGCCGCCCCCCACATTTTAGGGAACCAAATGTATTGGGACAAAATCACTTAAATGTTTATTAAAGTATTTGATCCAGTATCGTGATTACGGAATATCCTGAATGAATCGCGAATAATGACGTTACAGATGCACAATTATCATTGAGGCTGGTAACCCTACGGCTGCTGGCTCTCTCCCTGCATGCAGCTCGGGGATTCGAACTGGCAACCTTTCGGTTACCAGGCTACCGGCCCGCCTCTCTAACCCAGATGCTACCACCAACCCCTGTAGTAAAGTGGTATACTATGGTATAATTGTGTACTGAATAGGGAATAGCATGACATTTAAGTGTCTCAGAATGTGTATGTGTATCCTACGTACCGCTGGACAAATGTGTACTAAATGATTAACATCTCAGACAGTCTACCTTTGATTTCCAAAGGCCCATCGATGTGCATCTCTGGCCTGGCCACGTTCTTCTTCTCTCCTGTTCCCGTGGTAGATGTGGACGAGCGCTTGTACACGCCCCTCTGCACCTCGCCAAACACCAGGAACATGTTGTAGACGCGCGTTGTGTAGCCTGCCAGCTCTGTGACCTATTACAGACAACCAGAAAGGTCAGAGGTCATTCGTTGAGGTAAATAACACTGGAGTCAGACTGAACAGAAAGGGGTCAGTTAGGTCATCTTACCCAACAGAGTTCCCTACCATTGCCCAAAAGAAGAGCAGTGTGTGTGTCTTTGGGAAAACACTTACATTAATGCACGTGAACTACGGGAGCAGCCAGCAGCAGAGCTTCGTGTATAGCAGTGTATTGCAGTGTGCACTGAAAATCTGGTCAGAATAACAGTACAAGGTGAAGGGACATTATTTGATCAGATGATGCAAAAGCCCTCTGTATAATTTATGCAACTCATTTTCACTCATAGCTTAATATGACTCTAAACAATGGCTGTTTTTGTTTTTTAATAGCTGCATGTATCTGTGTTTAGGGAACACACAGTACTGATGATGGCCCGGGGCCTTCCTACAGATAACATAGCCTGTATAATGGGATGGCTGTACACTCTTAGAAAAAAGGGTTCTAGAAGGGTTCTGCAGCTGTCCCCATAGGAGAACCCTTTTCAGTTCCAGGTAAAAAAAAAACTTTTGGGTTCCATGTACAACCCTCTATGGAAAGGGTTCTATTTTTTTTTTATAATCATTTTTTAACCTTTATATAACTAGGCAAGTCAGTTGAGAACAAATTGTTATTTACAATGGCGGCCTTCCCCGGCCAAACCCAGACGACGCTGGGCCAATTGTGCGCCGCCCTATGGGACTCCCAATCACGGCCGGATGTGATACAGCCTGGATGACTGTGACCCAAAAGGGTTTTACCTGGAACCAACAGTGGTTCTTCAAAAGGTTATCCCATGGGAACAGCCGAAGAAGCGTTTTTTTTGTTCTAGATAGCACCTTTTTCTCTAAGAGTGTAGTGTCAACAGGAGCAACCTGTTCTCACAGGAGCAACAGGAGCAACCATCTCTCACACTTGGGGATGGAGAGAGATAGTGACAAACTGTAGCCTAGAGACAGAAACAATTCCAGTCATGGAATCATCTCCTTATAGGGTACTGCTAGAGAGAACTCCCTGAAAACAACCTAAACAGACTAGAAATAGGCCTACAGTATATGATCATTACTGAGATTATCTAGCCATTACAGATTGCCTAGACACAAACAGATTACCTAGACATTACAGAGGATGCACAGTCTACAGTGCTGCATGCCTACAAAAATCGAATCAGTCACATACGTGATTCAAATGAGTTGCATGCAAAACCTCAAACATTTCAAGGAGATCTCTTCCAGGTTAGTTAGCGTGCTGTTGGATTGGTAATGAGGAGCTGAACCCAGCCAGACAGGCTACATGGGTTGTGGCAGGCAGCCTCTGGGGCTGGCTGGCTGGCTGTGTTAACTCTCTCCTGGGAGAGAGGGCTACTAGGTGTAGTCTTCCCTGGTGGAGGATTATAATTATAAACCAGATGGAGGTTTATTCACAGCTAGGCAAAGCCAGCCAGCCAGCAGAGTGGCATAGGGGGAAAGCCTTAAAGTGACAGCACTTGAACAATATTCAATCTTATTCAAATCTGTACACCCTCAGGAAGAATATGACATAAAAAAATAAATAAAATAAAAACATTTTCTGACAAGCGAGAATTTTTCACGTTTTCATAAACTCATAGAATGTTTGGGAATGATGTAGTAAGGCATTTGTGACATTTCTATAGCCATATAGAGTGGGAAAGCGGCCGTGCGTTTGGACAAGTAAGATGCTGGAGTAATTCAAACAGAATAAACACATCTGTCCTGTCCAGGACCGGAGTCTACGCAGACCTGCGCGCCATAGCCAATCAGGGCTACAGTAGGCCTATATACAAACAAGCCATTTGCCACATGGGCCTGACAATCATTCACTTTGAACTGGACTGTGTGTTTACAGGCAGTAGCAACAGTGCATCTTTAGATCATTAGAAATCATTCGACAAAAGCCACTAAATACACCTGAATGGATTTCTGCAAATACCGTATGTAAATACCACTGGAGTCTTACATTTGGGAACTTTAAAATCTTATTGATCAAACAACCATGAAATGGTAGCCCTCGTATGCCTATGCACATCAACAAGATCAACAACTAATGCTAGCCAGAGTGGGAGGAGCAAAAATCTAATGAGGGAACATTAGATAAACCCTCTCAAACTTTTTCAGTGGCCATCAAAATTGCACTGATAAACGATGGGGAATAGTAGCTTGCTCGTCCTCCTGCATCTGGCCTGCCAATGCATGCTTGTCCCAACCCACATATTGATAACTGAATGGGAACTTGCCTGCCTGCCCGCCCATTTTATCAATGCCAAATACATTTGATTGACAACTAAGGGATGTGCTGACTGTGGATAACATTCATTCAAGTTCAGCATAGCTAGCTAGCGAGTCATCTATGCACTTAATTAGCGAATGGAGGACACGTTTCCCTTGCTTCATTTTCATGCCAGCCAGGTCGGCTATACTCCTGTTGTAAAGATAAACAATGTGCTTAATATTAGGAAAGTTGAGAAATAAATATAGTAGGCCCAGCCTATAGAAAGCTGATGGGATCCTCCTCTTTTTAATAGTTGCCATCACTTTGTTTTCTCACGCAATTGCATAGCCTATAGAACCACCTGCTGGTTTACTCAATAAATTACTAGTAGTTTATAAATAGAGTGTATGACTCTCTTTCTTTAGATTTATTGGTGTAGATGGTGTAGGCTATAATACATGGATTTCTTAGACTTTTTAAAACGCAGACACTCCAAAGATATGCATCAGTGGCTTGTAGGTGTCACGCTGGTATAAAGGAGACAGGCGCAGCGATACACAATAGGGGTTTTTAATAGACCCAAAACAAACACGTATACAAAAACACTGGGCTGTACCCAAACAAAAGAGCGAGGGTAAACCTTGTTGACCGACACGGGACGATACCCGTAATACACAATATATATAGCACGCAGCATAACAGCTGAACCAACGCATAGGTACTCACACCACCAACAAACATGGGAACAATAACCGACATTATATAACATACTAATCAGGAGAAATGGAAACCAGGGGTGTGTAATCAGACAAGACAGTCCGGGGTTGATGATAATAAATCCCGTTCAGTGAAACCTTTGTGACGTAGATCTCCGGAACTGGTGAACAGAATGAGCATTAGTACCGGGGGGGGGATCTGTGACAGTAGGCTTTGTGTGTGGAAGCCAGAAGATGCTAAATGTGTTTATGTGAATTAACGGTAAATTACCGTGAGACCGGCAGTTATTTGCTTGACGATCACCGGCGGACAAAATGTCATGACCGCCACAGTCTCAGGCTGTGTTCAGACAGTGTGCTGTGACAGCAGCAGTAGCGTAATGTGTACTACCTGTGTCTGTCTGAATGTGTGTGCCCCTGCAGCATAACATACCATACTATTACATAACCTATTGGGGTGTGTGGCCTTGTTCAGACACTGCGATAGGCTAGCTGCAGGGTGAGCTGCAGTGAGTGAATATTACCTCAGGAATGTATCTCTGGCAGGCACCGCCTGCCTCTTAGGGTGCAACAGCAACACACAGCAACAATCCCTGTATGCACATACTTGTTGGGTGACATCCAAAAAAACGGCCTTATTATCACATTCTGTCCTTTTTCATACTCTGTGTGTTCTCCACACTGTATGGGATATGACTAAAAGTAGCCTAACCTTCAGCAGGAAGTGTGATACTGTAGATCCAAGACAGAGACAGCGGTCTGATTTGCAAGGCAAAGGATTACAAAAACCAGTCTGACACCAACAATACTCAATTCCTCTTATTGAAAGGTCAACCCTCCCCCACAGAGTGAACCAGTGCACATTTTCTTGTGCATCAGCCCCTTTTCTCACATCCATGTAATACCGTAGATATAACTGTCATATTCACAAATATTGAATTGAGCATATGACAACCAACACAGACAACGTTCAAATCAGCACTGTGATGGGGGGCATAAAATGTCCTTTTGGGCCAAATTCTGGTAACTCATAAATAAATGACTGCTAAAAATATATATGCATGAATAGACATCATCATTCTGGGATTAAAATAAGGGATTACGTCCCTATGATTCAATGAATGAGCACGGCCCTTCTTTGGTGCTGCTTCATGTTGGTCTGCAACCTTGACAGACAGTTTGAAAGTCCTCTTGTCATGAGTGGGTCTAGTGGCTCACTCTAACACTGTCCTATCTATCACTCTATAATGCCACTTGAATGTAAGAGGAGACGAGACAGGAGAGAGAGTGAGAGTGAGAGAGAAGAGAAGGAGGGAGAGAGAGAAGAGAGGACAGAGAAGACTGAGACATCACCTCTTTGTAGGAGGACATGATTCTCTCGATGGCGTCAGCTCCAGAGGCCAGGAGATTGCGTGCGGTGGTGAAAGCCTCTGTCCTCTCGCTCACCAGCACCTGAGTCTGACCGTCGGCGGTTTCTGTGAGAGGGGAAATCGAGTTTTTTGTGGCCAAAAACCAAACAGTTGCCATATTATCAGTGTGCATGACACTGATTGGGGTGGAGAACACAGGAGGTTGGTGGCTCCTTAATTGCGGGGCGGCAGGGTAGCCTAGTGGTTAGAGCTCTGTTCCAGCCATTACTATGAGCTGTCCTCCCCTCAGCAACCTCCACTGGTGGAGACAACAGTAGCATTCAGTTAGTTAGCAGCTAACAGGATAATAGGGACAATAGGATGAATATACCCTTATCAGCACAACACAACAAAGTTCTTGGTTCCTGTGGGTTAACACATGCTGATCAGCTACTACTGTAGAGTTAAAGTCGGAAGCTTACATAGCCAAATACATTTAAACTCCGTTTTTCGCAATTCCTGACATTTAATCCTAGTAAAAATTCCCTGTCTTAGGTCAGTTAGGATCACCACTTTATTTTTAAGAATGTAAAATGTCAGAATAATAGTAGAGAGAATTATTTATTTAAGCTTTTATTTCTTTCATCACATTCCCAGTGGGTCAGAAGTTTACATACACTCAATTAGTAGTTGGTAGCATTGCCTTTAAATTGTTTAACTTGGGTCAAATGGTTCGGGCAGCCTTCCACAAGCTTCCCACAATAAGTTGGGTGAATTTTGGCCCATTCCTCCTGACAGAGCTGGTGTAACTGAGTCAGGTTTGTAGGCAATCCTTGCTCATACACGCTTTTTCAGAACGTCCTACAAATATTCTATAGGATTGAGGTCAGGGCTTTGTGATGGCCACTCCAATACCTTGACTTTGTTGTCCTTAAGCCATTTGCGACCAAGCTTTAACTTCCTGACTGATGTCTTGAGATGTTGCTCCAATATATCCACATAATCTCCCTATCTCATGATGCCATCTATTTTGTGAAGTGCACCAGTCCTTCCTGCAGCAAAGCACCCCCAAAACATGATGCTGCCACCGCCATGCTTCACAGTTGGGATGGTGTATAACAATCCAAATATAACAAACCAAATATAACAATGGTCATTATGGCCAAACAGTTTTATTTACGTTTCATCAGACCAGAGGACATTTCTCCAAAAAGTATGATCATTGTCCCCATGTGCAGTTGAAAACCGTAGTCTGTTTTTTTATGGCGGTTTTAGAGCAGTGGCTTCTTCCTTGATAAGTGGCCTTTCAGGTTATGTCAATTTATGACTCGTTTTACTGTGGATATAGATACTTTTGTACCTGTTTCCTCCAGCATCTTCACACGGTCCTTTGCTGTTGTTCTGGGATTGATTTGCACTTTCAGCACCAAAGTACTTTAATCTCTAGGAGAAAGAACGCATCTCCTTCCTGAGCGGTATGACGGCTGCATGGCCCCATGGTGTTTATACTTGCGTACTATTGTTTTTACAGATGAACATGGTACCTTCAGGCGTTTGGAAATTGCTCCCAAGGATGAACCAGACTTGTAGAGGTCTACAATTGTTTTTCTGAGGTCATGGCTGATTTCTATTAATTTTCCCATGATGTCAAGCAAAGAGGCACTGAGTTTGAAGGTAGGCCTTGAAATACATCCACAGGTACACCTCCAATTGACTCAAATGATGTCAATTAGCCTATCAGAAGCTTCTAAAGCCATGACATAATTTTCTGGAATTTTCCAAGCTGTTTAAAGGCACAGTCAACTTAGTGTGTGTAAACTTCTGACCCACTGGAATTGTGATACAGTGAATTATAAGTTAAATAATCTGTCTGTAAACAATTGTTGGAAAAATGACTTGTGTCATGCACAAAGTAGAGGTCCTAACCGACTTGCCAAAACTATAGTTCGTTAACAAGAAATTTGTGGAGTGGTTCAAAAACGAGTTTTAATGACTCCAACCTCAGTGTATGTAAACTTCCGACTTCAACTGTATGTGGCATACGCAAATTAAGAGGGACAGTTTTTTTGGGCTTTGTGAGATTAGCACAAAATTACCTAAATAGAATCAAATGTCAGTCGGTTCAAATGAAAGACAGAATAGGCTACCTACAGAAACAGAGATAAACCATGCAGAAACAGAGATAAACCATTACAACTATTCCCATTACAACTAACTACTCGAAAACAAGAGGGTTTAGAAGAAAACAAGATGATGTCGTGATGACTATTACCGCTGTCAGCGAAGCCAGTAGCTGTGATGATGGGCACAGCCACCATGACCAGTCCACAGCTACTCCACACGTACTTCATGAGGAACTGCTCTATCATGATGTACCACAGACGCTTGGACAGGATCAAGTTCATCTGCTCCGCCAGGGCCCGGTAGCACTTCTGCAGCTGACGCATCTCCACCTGACACACACAGGACAGACAGACACAAACAGGCAGTTTGCATTGCAGTCACACAAGTACCTAGCATACACAGTATAGCACATTTACAACAAATAAACTACAATAGTTTTCACATTACATTCACATTGCATTTGAGTTATTTTGCTCTTGGAGACAGTCTTATCTAAAACAAGCGCATATAAGGAGGCTGTCAATCAAATGTTTGAAAATCACTTTTGGGAATTGGATATGATGTCATGGGTGTGCATTGGATCCAACTCAAAGGGATCCAACCCATGAGTATTTCTATTGTAATAAATACATAGTGACTATGCATGCAAAATCCTCCATGCATTCCTTCCTCCTATACCTTGTGGCCCCTGTAGAAGGCGATCTCCTCTGCATTGGCAATGATCCTGGAATGCACATAGCGCAAATGGCCTTTCCTGTGGGCCTCTTCAGCTACTAGTTTTCCGAATTTCGGCGAGCAGGCCCTCAGAACCTTGGCCGTGCAAAACACCACCAACCCAGCCAGCAGGGTCGGCCCGCTGGCGTTGGCCCCCCTGGACCGGGCCGTCTGGATGAGGGTGTAGGAGGTGAGTATCACATCCAAGATGGGCTTAGTGAGGTTCGAGTAGAGATGCGCCACGGATTGGGAAAACATCATTACGTCCTCGGTAAGAGACTGGTCCGGGTTGGTCAGTCTCCCGTCCATGTTGCTAACTTTGTAGTAGGTCTGGTCAGTGAAATAGGTGGTGTAGGCATGGTCCACTAGCCGTGTGCGGAAGGCGAGAGCCAGCTTGCATTCCAGGTAGCGGATAACACTGTTCACGAATGTGGCCGGGATAGCAATAAGGAGCCATTTCATCAGCTGGATGATGAAGCTTCGTGGTTCTTTCTCAACGATTGTTTTCACAATCTTGCCATCCAAGCCTGCGACATAGATAGACAGAAACGTCCGGGAAATCAACGCGACCGAATGCAGAGACAGCAATCCAAGCTCTTTGGAGACAAGCTTTGGAAAGAGAATTTTAATGAGTTCAAGTATCTGCTTAAAAAATTCAGCGTTTACACCAGGTGACTTTTTATGACTCAGTGCATCTGTTTGTGATTTCACCGTCGAGCCATTTTCCTCTCCTTTAGACCCCCTTCTATTCCTGCATTCTTTCCGTTTCACGAATTGTCTGCAGACGATGGGGTACAGGGTTTTCACCCCATAGGCAGCGGCCGCGAGAAAGATAGCTCGCTTCGCTGCAGTCGCCCGGTCCCATTTCACTCTGGACGCCGCATCAAGTATATTGGACATCTTTCCCCTACAAAGCGATCAAAGAGCTAGTCTTCTTTGATGTTATTTCGTTCTACATCCACCGGGAGTTAGTATCATGATGGAAAAATAATCTACCTCATACAATGGTGCGATGTTTCAGCTAGAAAACTCAACCGCTAGCTACGTTCCAGTATTTCCGTCATTTGGTTTGGCAGTGTTTTATTTGGGCAACACCCCGGAAAGACACGATCGGTTGTGAGTGACATATTAAAATGAGGTCCTACTGTACGTATTACTGTACATACTGTATCGTGACTATTTGCCCAGCATCTGTGTATAGTACACTTAATAAACTAATGTCATAATTGAAACAATAATAATGTTATTTTGTTATAGAGTGTTATAACATGGTTATTACCAACGTCTCTCTCATATCTGAGAGGGACATAGTAGCTACGTCATTTACGTCATTTATTTGACGTCTGTTGGCTTGGCTCCAGCATCTTTGTGTCACGCGCTGTACCTGTCAACTCAACTGAAGCATCATTATAATCGGCTACTTCATGAGAAAGTTTCACTAGTAGCTAGCTAGCTATGTTTCATAAAAACTCAACAACGGTCACCTCTTTTATACTGCTAGATAACATTTCAAAAGTGCTGATAAAATACATGGCCTAATAGAGTTCATTCTTTCTGTCTGATTTTACTGGACAAAATGAATTGGGTCGGTGGTTCAAGGTAAGTTTGACAGCTAGCTAGCTAACGTTAGCTTGCTAAACTAACGTTAGCACTTTTACATATGTGCTTTTTGACAGTGGGTGGAACGAGTTTTAGAAAACCTTGTTAGAAAATATTCAACATTAACTTTCTCTTTCTTTGACAAATAACATTAGAACAGTAACATAACTGTTACTATTTAACAAAAGTATTCTACTGACCCCCTTTAAAAAAACATTAATATTGACCCCCTTTTAAATAGCAATTTTAACTTGATTTTCCATTATAAATATTCAGGAACCGGTTTATGATGAGAAATGACATGAAAAAGCAGAGGGTAAGTTAAATCCACAGTGGCCTTAAATAAGGTCCCATATTGTATACATTATAATACAGTATACACTACCTTTCAAAAGTTTAGAGTCACTTAGAAACAGACGCCTCTCAAGTTGTCAACTGGCAGCTTCATTAAATAGTAACTTACTCGCAAATTACCAGCGTGAAGAGGTGACTCCAGGATGCTGGCCTTCTAGGCAGAGTTCCTCAGTCCAGTGTCTGTGTTCTTTTGCCCATCTTAATCTTTTATTTTTATTGGCCAGTCTGATATATGGCTTTTTCTTTGCAACTCTGCCTAGAAGGCCAGCATCCCAGAGTCGCCTCTTCACTGTTGACGTTGAGACTGGTGTTTTATGGGTGCCATTTAATGAAGCTGCCAGTTGAGGACTTGTGAGCTGTCTGTTTCTCAAACTAGACACTCTAATCTACTTGTCCTCTTGCTCAGTTGTGCACCGGGGCCTCCCACTCCTCTTTCTATTCTGGTTAGGGCCAGTTTGCGCTGTTCTGTGAAGGGAGTAGTACACAGCGTTGTACGAGATCTTCAGTTTCTTGGCAATTTCTCACATGGAATAGCCTTCATTTCTCAGAACAAGAGTAGACTGATGAGTTTCAGAATAAAGTTATTTGTTTCTGGACATTTTGAGCCTGTAATCGAACCCACAAATGCTGATGCTCCAGATATTAAACTAGTCTAAAGAAGGCCAGTTTTATTGCTTCTTTAATGAGCACAACAGTTTTCAGCTGTGCTAACATAATTGCAAAATGGTTTTCTACTGATCAATTGGCCTTTTAAAAGGATAAACTTGGATTAGCTAACACAACGTGCCATTGGAACACAGGAGTGATGGTTGCTGATAATGGGCCTCTATATGCCTATGTAGATATTCCATAAAAAATCTGCCGTTTCCAGCTACAATAGTCATTTACAACATTAACAATGTCTACACTGTATTTCTGATCAATTAGATGTTATTTTAATGGACAAAAAATTTGCTTTTCTTTCAAAAACAAGGACATTTCTAAGTGACCCCAAACTTTTGAACGGTAGTGTATGTGACATGATAATACATATGCCAACATTTTATCAGGAATTCTTTGAAAAGAAAAAAATGCAGAGAAAGATGAAAACCTTAGGAATACCAACCTCTCCTAAAGGAGCCAGTTCTGGAAGTATGGACCTAGTGACTTTATTCATAGTAAACCAGATTGCTGCAAAGAAAGAAAACAATGGTGAGTTCAGAAAGGAATCTATAGATTATGGATAAATGCTAATAACATTGAAAAAGGATCCCACGCACCCACAACAATAACTTTGTTTGTTCCAGATCAGCCAAAGATAACTCACATCACTGATGATAAAGGAGGACCCAAGTCGATGAGGGAGGGGCCCCTGGAGTTACCCATGAGCCCTTGCTCCCCATCACGGCTTTCCCTTGTGGAGAGCCAGCCTTTGTACAGGTATCGGTTATATATATCAAATCAAATGTATTTATAAAGCCCTTCTTACATCAGCTGATATTTTAAAGTGCTATACAGAAACCCAGCCTAAAACCCCAAACAGCAAGCAATGCAGGTGTAGAAGCACGTGGCTAGGAAAAACTCCCTAGAAAGGCCAGAACCTAGGAAGAAACCTAGAGAGGAACCAGGCTATGAGGGGTGGCCAGTCCTCTTCTGGCTGTGCCGGGTGGAGATTATAACAGAACATGGCCAAGATGTTCAAATGTTCATAGATGACCAGCAACAGGTCAGCACCTCAGGTGTAAATGTCAGTTGGCTTTTCATAGCCGATCATTCAGAATATCTCTACCGCTTCTGCTGTCTCTAGAGAGTTGAAAACAGCAGGTCTGGGACAAGGTAGCATGTCCGGTGAAGAGGTCAAGGTTCAATAGCCGCAGGCAGAACAATTGAAACTGGAGTAGCAGCACGACCAGGTGGACTGGGGACAGCAAGGAGTCATCAGGCCAGGTAGTCCTGAGGCATGGTCCTAGGGCTCAGGTCATGAGAGAGAGAGAGACAGAGAGAAAAAGAGAATTAGAGAGAGCATACTTAAATTCACACAGGACACCAGATAAGACAGAAGAAATACTCCAGATATAACAGACTGACCTAACCCCCCGACACATAAACTACTGCAGCATATATACTGGAGGCTAAGACAGGAGGGGTCGGGAGACACTGTGACCCCATCCAACGATACCCCCGGACACGTCAAGCAATTATAGAATCATTTTAGGAGGAAAAGTAAAACAGTTACTCATCTTTAATGACATTCAAGTATTTGTAGTAACGGTAGTGTACTACTCATGTATTTTAGTGTCCAGACTGCTAGAAAGAGAAAGCACTGCATTCCTAATGGATTCAAGTGTAGACAGGTCAGTCGGCATTTACTCACACTGATTCATCTTTTCTGACAACACAAATACATCACCTTACTTCACTAGTACTCTTTTGATCATATTTCTGAAAATACAGATACAGTAAGCTTTATGGAAATGTTGACTCAACCTTGTGACATTGGGCTGGTTCATTGGTTGTTGCTCTCAGCTCTCACCAGTGCTGGAGTCGAACATGTCAGACACCAGTACGTCAGACTACCAGCAACGCATCCAGGAAACCCTGAGCCCCTTCTGCTCGGCATCGTCGTCAGTCTCCTCCTCAGGGGCAGGCCTGTTCTCCCTCCAGCACATAGCACAGGTCCAGCCACAGCTACACTGCTCCCCTAGAACCCCATGGGATACCTCCACCTCAGAGCAACTACAGGTATTCATTCAAATACAGTCATAGTAACAGTATTCCTTCATTTGGAATGGATTTAAATCCACCTCTACCCCACAAACACATGAAACAAAGACAAATGAATGTGCATTCATTCCACTGTACTAAAAGTTTTGTAAAGTAAAGAAAAAAATAACTGAAACCTAATGGATATTTGATTTTGTAGTTTAGACCTTTCTCTCAGCCAGGAGGGAGGAGAGAGTGTTCCCCGTGGGCCACAGGACCAAGTGGACCCAAACAGCAGCTGAACATGACCCCCACTGTGTCCAGAGTACTGTTTGGAGGCACAGAGCCTGAGTGAGTACTGAACTGAAATATCAAAGATGTGTTTCTACCTGATATGCAGGAAATGTTGATTTTCTTTATCCATCTTCTGTTCATACATTATTGAGATTGACAACCCCCCCTTAACTGATATTATTTTTATCCTGATTTCCATTGCTGTATTGATTACATCTGTGAAGACAGATGTATTAGTTGATATTTCCATAACTTGTGCACTGACGAATGGGGTATGCATCTGCCTACCCAGTAGCACAGACACCAGAGACCATGTCATGCACGCAGTGGGGTTCTCTATCAACCAATCGGAGGGAAAAGACCACACCTTGGAGTTCTCTCTCAAAGATCAGACAATGAAGTTCTCTCTCAACCAAATGGAGAGTGAAGAGCAACACGAGAAAGCACTCTTCAGGGCCTGCAGTAATGAGGAATATGGAAGTGAAGGTACTGTTGCATTCCAAAAGGCACCCTATGCCCTATATAATATAGTGCACTACTTTTGGACAGGGCCCATAGGGCTCTGGTCAGAAGTATAGCACTGTAGGTAATAGGGTTCCATTTGCTACGCATACATGTGTAGTGTGCATTATGTAGGCTATTAATCATGTCCCTTCACTAAAACTATGATACATGTTTTTGCATAAAGTTTGCCAATCTCTCTTTATTGACACCCGTCAAATGTTTGGGCATACCTACTCATTCCAGGGTTTTTCTTTATTTGTACTATTTTCTACGTTGTAGAATAACGCAAAGATATCAAAACTATGAAATAACACATATGGAGTCATGTAGTAACCAAAAAAGTGTTAAACATATCAAAATATATTTTATATTTAAGATTCTTCGAAGTAGCCACCCTTTGCCTTGATGACAGCTTTGCAAACTCTTGGCATTCTCTCAACCAGCTTCATGGGGTAGTCAGTTGGAATGCATTTCAATTAACGGGTGTGCCCTGTGAAAAGTTCATTTGTGGAATTTCTTTCCTTAATGCTTTTGAGCCAAACAGTTGTGGTGTGACAAGGTGGGGGGAGTACAGAAGATTGCCCTATTTGGTAAAAGACTAAGTCCATATTATGGCAAGAACAGCTCAAATAAGCAACAAGAAACAACAGTTCATCATTACTTTAAGACATGAAAGTCAGTCAATCCATAACATTTCAAGAACTTTTAAAGTTTCTTCAAGTGCAGTCGCAAAAACCATCAAGAGCTATGATGAAACTGGCTCTCATGAAGACCGCCACAGGAAAGGAAGACATGGAGTTCTCAACTGTTGATGATCAAGTTCATTAGTTACCAGCCTCAGAAATTGCAGGCCAAATAAATCCTTCACAGAGTTCAAGTAACAGACAAATCTCAACATCAACTGTTCAGTGGAAACTGCGTGAATCCGGCCTTCATGGTTGAATTGCTGCAAAGAAACCACTACTAAAGGAAACCAATAATAAGAAGAGACTTGCTTGGGCCACGAAACATGAGCAATGGACATTAGACCGGTGAAAATCTGTCCTTTGATCTGATGAGTCCAAAGTTGAGATTTTTGGTTCCAACTGCCGTGTCGCAGAGTAGGTGAATGGATGATCTCTGCATTGCATTATTGACTGTATGTTTGTTTTTACTCCATGTGTAACTCTGTGTCGTTTTATCTGTCGAACTGCTTTGCTTTATCTTGGCCAGGTCGCAATTGTAAATGAGAACTTGTTCTCAACTTGCCTACCTGGTTAAATAAAGGTAAAATAAATAAAATAAATAAAAAATGTGTGGTTCCCACCGTGAAGCATGGAGAAGGAGGTGTGATGTTGTGGGGGTGATTTGCTGGTGACACTGTCTGTGATTTATTTAGAATTCAAGGCACACTTAACCAGCATGGCTACCACAGCATTCTGCAGCAATACGCCATCCCATCTGGTTTGCACTTAGTGGGACTATCATTTGTTTTTCAACAGGACAATGACCCAACACACCTCCAGGCTGTGTAAGGGCTATTTCACCAAGAATGGGAGTGATGGAGTGCTGCATCAGATGACCTGGCCTCCACAATCACCCGACCTGAACCCAATTGAGATGGTTTGGGATGAGTTGGACCACAGAGTGAAGGGAAAGCAGCCAACAAGTGCTCAGCATATGTGGGAACTCCTTCAAGACTGTTGGAAAAGCATTCCAGGTTGTCACTTCTAATCCCGCTCCTCCCCTCCATCATTCGACGTCGCCGGTTTACTAACCACCGGTCCTGGCACTCATCATTACGTGCACCTGGCATTCATCATTACGCGTACCTGCTCTTCATCATGAGGCACACCTGGACTCAATCACTTCTCTGATTACCTCCCCTATATCTGTTACTCCCTTAGTTCCATTCCCAAGGCAGTATTGACTATGTGTTTCATGTCTGTACGCTACTCGTGTTTCTTGTTTTGCTCCATGTTCCGTTTATTATTAAACTCACCACCTGCACTTGCTTCCCGAATCCCAGCATCCACGTTACAGAATACTGCCTCACCAAATGGAAGCAGCAGGAAATCAGAGCATCTCCCAGACGGTCGACGAACAGGGATACTTACTTCGTAAACACCACGACCAGCTGGCGCAACTGGGGACGGCTATGGAAGAGGTTCTTTGCAGTCTTCAACGTCTCGAACATGCCCGAGAGGCGTTGCCTTCCACTAGCAGAGGATACTCTTCCACCAGTCGACCCAGCGAGCCAGCACATCAGTCCATTCAGCTGTCCGCCCAGGTCAGCGATGCCCGTTTGTCCCTCCCGGATAAATATGACGGAACCCCATCTAAATGCTGTGGCTTCCTACTCCAGTGCTCCCTCTATTTTGCGTATCAGACGGGAGCCCCCACCACAGAGAGGTCCAAGGTTGCCACGGTTATTTCTCTGCTGACTGGGCGGGCGTTGGAGCGGGCTACGGCCGTCTGGGAGAGAGGAGGAGCTGGCTTCGTAGGGCAGAGAGGGGGGTGAGCGCCTTCTCCAACTTTGGCAAGATGACCAGACCGCTACCGGTTACCGGCTCACCTTTCGGACAGTAGCAGCATCCAGTGGATGGAATGAGCAGGCACTCCAATCCGTACACTATTCCAAAGAGGACTGCGCGAGGAGGTCCAAACGGAACTGGCATGTTGTGACGACAGCCTATCCTTGGACACACTCATCTAATTCGGGAGCCTCGGTACCCACATCGCTTCTCTCCTTCCCTCAGTGAACACTCTGTAGCAGAGCCTGAACCTATGGAGGTAGCGGTCACACACCTCCCCGCGGCAGAGCGACGCAGACGGAGACAGCTGTGGCTCTGTCTCTATTGTGGTCAAGGGCGGCACCAGCTTCAGTAGTGTCCGGTACGTCCCAACTCGGGATCCACAAGCCCAGAGGGACGGTCACGTGATCTTCCACCTCCTGGGGCAGGTGTGAGTATCCCATCTTCACCCGTTTCTGCTAAACCCTTTTAGTGTCGATCACACTAGCTAACTGTCCCTCTTGTACTGTTTCTACAACGCTAGTGGATTCCGGTGCCGCGGGGAATTGACCAGATCCTTGCCTCCTCTCTGAACATCTCCTCACCGTTTCCAGTTCAAGCTCTTGATAAATCGGCCACTAGAATCTGGAACCATCACACACATCACTCTCACCGTGGAGTCCATTCAACAGGAAAACATCCCTTTCTTCATCACTAGTGCACCAGCTCACAAGATCATCCTCGACCTCCCATGTCTCCAACGCCATAACCCCACCATCTCATGGTCAAGGATGAGAATCACGGACTGGTCACCCGAATGCTGGAGGACCTGTTTTCCTGTTGCCTCTCGTGTCGTAGCCCCTGTGGTCTGTGACGTAGATGTGGACATTCGCCAGGCTTTGGTGAGGGAACCCGCTCCCACTACCTGTCCTCCTGAGCGCATCTACATTCCCATGGGGATAAGGGAGCGAATGATGACCTGGGCACACACAGCTGTCGTCGCTGGACATCTTTAATCACCCGTACAAAAAAAAAGTATTGGTGGCCCACCTTGGCGCAGGACATTACTCGCTACATCAACTACTGTTCTGTGTGTGCCCAAAGTAAGTCTCACGGCACTCTCCAGCAGGGAAGCTCCTTCCCATTCCCGTGCCTCAGCGTCCCTGGTCTCATCTATCCATTGACTTTGTTATCGATCTCCCGTCCTCTGACGGTTTCACCACCCTTCTGGTGATTGTGGACAGATTTTCTAAATCATGCCAGTTTATTCCTGTCTCTGGTCTCCCTTCCTTAATGGCCTTCACGGAGGACATTGTCTCTGTCCGTGGCCCCCAATTCATGTCACAGGTATGGAGGGCTTTCATGGAGAATCTGGGGGTCACGGTCAGCCTCACTTCTAGGTACCGGCCTCAGTCCAACGGTCAGGTGGAGAGGATGAACCAGAAGCTGGGGAGGTTCCTGATGAGTCACTGCCAGGACCGGCAGGGGAAGTGGGCCGATTCCTTCCCTGGGTGGAATATCCACAGAATTCATTACGTCACTCCTCCACTGGGCTTACTCACTGGCTCCATGGACTCCGAGCCATACCAAGGCCCCTGCTGTGGACGAATGATTCCGGCGCACAGAGGAGGTTTGGAGTGATGCTCATGTGAGGAACCAGCATGTCGTCAATCGCCAGAAGGAGCAGGCGGATCGCCACCTCAGTGTGGCGCCCATGTTCCATCCTGGTGATCGTCTGGCTTTCCACCAGGAACCACCCACTCAGCCTGCCCTGTAAGAAGCTGAGTCCCCGGTTTGTGGGGCCGTCCAAAGTTCTCCAGAGGGTTAACGAGGTGACTTATAGGTTACAGCTTCCCAGTGATTACCGTATCTCACCTTCATTTCATGTCTCCCTTCTGGTGGTTCCTGGTCCCCTGGCTGATGCTGTCCCCCACAACACCCACCCACCCCCCTGGACGTCGAGGGAGGTCCCGCCTATGCCGTCAGATCCCTACTGGACTCCCGACATCTTGGGGGTCGGCACATGCACTTGCTTCCCGACTCCCAGCGTCCACATTACACAGGGGGAAGCTGGTTGAGAGAATGCCAAGAGTGTGCAAAGCTGTCAGCAAGGCAAAGGGTGGCTACTTTGAAGAATCTCAAATATAAAATATATTTGGATTTGTTTAACACTTTTTTGGTTACTACATGATTCCATATATGTTATTTCAATGTAGAAAATAGTGAAAATAAAGAAAAACCCTTGAATGAGTAGGTGTGTCCAAACTTTTGATTGGTACTGTATGTATGTCAATTCATCCCAGCAGCTAATTTTAAGAAGGGGATGTCTAAGATATATCTCAAGGAGGAAGTACCAACGTCTTCCAGAGATGTGAATGAATCACAGAGCCAAGACCCTGAACCTGATTTTCTGACTCAGGTAATTGCAGGCAGCAGCATTACATCAGGTGTCTAATGCCACCTAGTGGCAGAATTTGAATAATTTCAGAGCTAAACAATGATGACGATAAAATACAGTACCATTTAGCAGACAGTTTTTCTAAAGCTACTACAGTCATGCGTGCAAACATTTTACGTACTGGTGGTCTCGGAAATCGAGCCCACTATCCTGGCGTTGCAAGTACCATGGTCTACCAACTGAGCCACTGAGGACCTGATGAGAGAATGATAGTAGGTAAAGGTAAGGGGAAATGTGTTCATACAGTCAAGGCTAGCCTGTTTCATTGTTACGCCTGTATTCCAACAGGTTTCTAACTGCACTGATGTCAGCTCATGTAAGTTTCCACAGTATATTCAAAATCATCTGCTGTTCACCATCTGTCTGACACTGATGGCTTGACTCCCAAATGGCACCCTACTCCCTATATAGTGCCAAATGAGGAATTTAATGAGGAATAATAGGGTGTCATTTGGGACGCAACCTGGTAGAGACTTACTTGCAGATCTGTCTTCAGCTTGTCCTGGAAACACTCATCATGGTCCTAAGGAATTCTGCGAATCATCGCCCAGTTACTCTCCAAGAGGAGGTTACTTTAGTTCAGACTCTGATGATGACGTAAGTAAACAACAAATAATACTGTTTACATCTGCTTTGGTTAATATACTGTAAGGGGATGCTTTGATTTTCCATAGATCCCATAGGCCTACCATTACTGACTTGGTAACACTTTACATTTAGTTGATCTTATAAGTTTGCATAATTACTGTTTATAACATGTTGTTACATAGTAACTGCTTTGCATTTACATGGTAATATCAACATATGTCTTAGCCTGAGTCCCAGATCTGTTTGTGCTGTCTTGTCAACTCCATTGCTGTCACGTAGCATGACAATGACAGCAATGGAGTTGACAAGACAGCACATACAGATCTGGGACTTAGGCTGCATATTTTCATACTAATCTTTAAATGTCATATCAGGAGGTGGAGGATTTTCACCAGTGTCACCAGGGTGGATCCTCACAGTCACACACAGTGAGGTCCTGTAGTGAAGAGTTCCCTATCCTCAGCCAAGGCTCATCACATTGGAACACACAACAACTGGGTCACCCTCAGTCTCAACCCAGACCTTACACCCCACCCACTAGGCCTCAATGCACAGGGAACTGTGGAAACGACCAGAGAGCTTTGGAGAGCTCCGGCTACACTGAGAGACGGTCAGGCTGTGCAGTTACAGATGACAGTAACGGCCAGGTTAGGGTTATAAGTGATCAGTATGTCCCATCTTGTCCTCTGTCTGAATCACAGTGCTCTGAGATTCACCAACAAAAGATGGAAGCCACCGGAACACGAGAAACACAAACACGAGAAATGGGAACACAGACTGTCACCACCATCACCTCGAAATGTCCAACATCGGACGTTTCAACTCAGTGCAGTTTTGGACTGGAGTGTAAAGAGAACAACCTCATGGACTCTGAATCCCACAAGTCTGCTTACAATGTAATACTGACCCCAACTACCAGAGGGCAGGCAAGTCACAGAGATGAGTCTATGAGACAACAGACACACAGAGCATTATCAGACAGATCCAGGAAGGAGGGAGAAGAGCAAACGCCATGGAGAAAATCAACAGCCAGAGAGCTCAAGGCTGGAACTGGGCACCATCCATCAATCATCCCTTCTAACAAGTGTCTTAACACTAACACTGAGAGTAGAGTGTTTATTCAGAGACCCACTACCTCTATACTAGACGTTCTCACCACCAATGATGTAAAAGGTATAAATAGCAAATGTTTTTAAATGTAATTAACAAATCAGTGTAGCCGATATAGACATATCTATGGCAGATGATTTCCAAATCAATGCAAACAACTTCATATGTGGTGTAATTTGTCATAGATAATCGATTGAATGTAAAGCTAGTGAATGCATGTAACAAGCACACGTTATACTGCAATTATATTTACTCTGATCTGTATATTTATTTTATTTATCTGTTATTTTACCAGGTAAGTTGACTGAGAAGACATTCTTATTTAAATCAACGACCTGGGGAATAGTTACAGGGGAGAGGAGGGGGATGAATGAGCCAATCGTAAACTGGGTATTATTAGGTGGCCGTGATGGTTTGAGGGCCAGATTGGGAATTTAGCCAGGACACCGGGGTTAACACCCCTACTCTTACGATGAGTGCCATGGGATCAGAGTCAGGACACCCGTTTAACGTCCCATCCGAAAGACGGCACCCTACACAGGGCAGTGTCCCCAATATGTTGACATTCTTCCATACAGTTTATTGCAGTTATTTTCTTACGGACCGAGATTCATAATGGTGTTATTTTTTTGTATTTTCAGTAGTATTTTGAAAATGGATGTTGCTCCCTGTTGATGTTTTTCTCTCTTCCATCCAGACTTGAGAGATGAGCAGCTGCAGCATAGAGGACAGGAAGATGAAAGAGAGGTCCTGAAACCTGTTGAGAATGTTCCTCTTAGAGAAGACCTTCCAGATGACAAAGAGGAGAAACGGAGAGGGAGTGCAGAGGAGAGGGAGGAGGTCACTGCTGAGAGCGGAGTTAACAGGCTTTCAGAGGAGGTTGAGACACTTCAGGAAATAGCAGACATTCTGCTCATGCTGAAGCAGAGGAAAAAAGATTAGAGGTGGGAAGGACAGGAGAGTATCCCTTTAAGAGTTGTGAACAATACTATCAACTACATCCCATTACCACAGAATCTGTTTCTGCATATTTAAAGGTTTATAACAATGCCCTTGGGATTCTACATTAAAACGAAAGCCAGACATTTCAAGATAATTAGTTTATTTTTTCCCAATACATATTTAAGTGTTCTAGATTCTCATGAATATATTTACTTTGATAGAATATAAATTCTAGCAAAACATTTACAGCAACAATAATCAAATGTATACTATACAGCACTGGATGCATTTAAAAAAAATCTTCACTAGTTCTTCATAATCTAGAATAGAAACAATGCATTTAATTTGTTTTCACATAGAAACAATTGCACCCGTTCACCATAAACACATTGGATGTCCTCATTTAGGAGTTAAAGCAAAGAAGGCAATATAATAATAACACAATGGGTTGTCAAGGGGTTGTTGAGCATTTTTCATAAAATCACAAAACATCAAATAACTTGTTTGACACTATCTCAAGTTTGTTACATGATGGCAATGTTGTCACCTTTGTGAAGGGGGTGTGCAATAAAGTGTTTTCTCTCTATAAAACAAACTGTGATAATAATTAAAAAGACATATCTTCCAGTGAACCTCCAGTTTAGACTACCTCTAGTATCCTCTCTTTTCTAATCACATTTCTAATCAAATACTCAAATATTGATAATAAATACTCAATAATCCAGTATTGACACTGATGTTCCAATGAACTGTGATCCTTTGAAATGCTGTCATTTCATTTCAGTCTAGAGAAAATCCTATTTGAATTCCCAATAGTAGCTATCTATCTTGTTTTGACACAGACATATTCTCAGCGACATTATGTTGACCACTTTCAACCAGTCTGCTACACTCAAATCTATGTGTACTCAAGTACTCAACTAAAAAGGTGTCACCTTACATAGTTTTACAATATATTAAACAACATTAGCAAGTACAATACAGTACTCCTCGACCCTTTAGAACACGAGAACCCCAGCTCTTTCACGTGAAGAGTATGCATTGCAATTTGTACATAAGGCTGTGGAGGAAGACAACGTAAAATGGAGACAAAATAAGACATTCTTTCTGACATTGTTTTCCCAAAGAACAACTGTGTGTGACATTAACTGACTAAACTGTCCATTTCAATGCATGGCTATTCCCTCAGTGACTGAGGTACAACAATGAATAGTCTAGTCTACATCGATTAATAAAAACATTTGCAACTTCTGAAAGGCTATCATCACGCTGGCTGGCCATATAGTCAACTCCTTCATACATTTCACTTCAGTACAGGCACCGACATCATGGGTAAAATACATTAGAATAAATAACATAATAATCCATAGGTTTACTAATGAGAAAACAGAGACGGGTCATGTGCTACTGTAGCTTATCAACCAACATGATAAAACAAATAGCAAAGCAAGACTGAACATCATCATAGACAGAGAACAGGTTAAGTCCCAAATGGCATGCTATTCCCTTTATACTGCACTACTTTTGACCAAGGCCCATAGGGCTCTGGTTAAAAGTAGTGCACTAGGAATAGGGTGCCGTTTGGGATGCAAAGCCCAGGTGTACTACTAGTGTCTGACACCCCATTTGTGATGCTACAGACAAGCTGAGACAATATTGTTCTGAGTTGTGTTTCATATAGAAAGGCATACTGGTATCAACACTATATTACAATCCCTCTCTCTGATTTTAAAACTTGTAATATCATGGCCATTTTAGTGGACGTTTGGACTCCTACAATAAAGGTTTTGTTGTGAAGAGGTTTTTATCTCTAATCATAGGGTTTTTTATGTGAGGGAAAAGGCAAAATTTTGTTAATTGTTGGTCTGCCTCATATATGGAAATTCATAATAATGCGACATATGAACAGTAAAATGGATGTCTAAATGCTGAGGATAAATTTGAATGTAATGTATGCTTAATACTATTTACATGATGGTTTATAAATCAAAAAGAAGATTCTTATCAAACTATAGAAGTAACTACAACATTACATTGGCAAAATGAAATGTGTAAGTAACTTGTGTTATAAATAGCTACCCTGTGTGTGAAAAAGATGGAGCAATGTAGCCTATGTGACTGTGAGGCAAACTAGAGAACAGGACTCGGAGAGGTTGTAGATCAGGGGCTGTATGTATCAAGCTTCCTGTCCATGTAATATTATTAATTATGATAAAACGCCAAACTAATCCTAAATCAACACTCCTACTCCAAAACACTTGATACATACTTTCTGAGTTGAGAGAACAGGGACAAAATCCAAGGCCAAAGTTACAAACTAGACTGGAACCAGATCTGTGTGCTCTTGCCAACTCCATGGCTGTCATCATCAAGCCATTATTTGGCATGACAATGAGTTGGCATGAAAGCACAAACTGACTGGCACTCAGGCTAGGGCTAATCCACGTCGGAGGCATCGTTATCAGAGAGGTGGTAGTTGCTCCCCTTCACCCTGATGTACTCCACCTGCCGGTCCTCATCAGAGTCTGTGGTCCCGCAGGAGCACAGCTGGTTGTCGAACAGGGACTCAATCTCCTCCAGTCTCCGGCTCTTTGTTTCAGGCAGACAGCCGTAGATGAAGAAGAAACCAAGCAGAGCCAGGCTGGAGTAAAGGAAAAACGCTCCTGGGAAATAACAATAACAACAACTACACAATCAACAACACATTATCTGTCAGTCATTAATAGGGCCTACAGTTTTTCCCTGACTACCGTACGTGACTTGACCAAGAAGGGCCCAGAGGTTTTCCTGTGCTGACAGCAGAGATCAGTTCTAGTCTGCAACAGTACAATTCTGTCAAACGCTATCCAGTATCTACTGCACATTATTAAATGACAGCAAGTAATCAAACATGATGAAACTACATTCATTACACATCGAGCCTATCATAAGATATCTCTAGTCTCTCTAGATTAATCAAATGTCCAACAAAGGTCAGATCCTGCAGTAGAAGCAGGCCTGCTGTTCAGGTTGATTGATCAAGGATGTCCTGTAAGTGAGGTATTGATCAGTGCCTACGGTTTGTACCGTAGTAGGTGAGGGACTGGGTCATGTGGAGGAAGATGTGTGTTACCGTAGTAGGTGAGGTTCTGAGCCACATGGAGGAAGGTGAGGGAGACCAGGAAGTTAAACGTCCAGTTTACTCCAGCTGAACAGGCGTTCCCTGTGCTCCGGGCCCACAGGGGGTAAATCTCAGAGTTGATTGTCCACGGCATTGGACCCAAACCTGGAAGTAGAGGGATGGCACAGGGCTTACGATAGCTCTACAGTACAGTAACTACCCCCCGCATGCAAACAATGTTGAATCAAGATGTACATACAGTAAGCATACAAATACAGTAAGCATACAAACCTTTAAGCGAGTATACCAAATGACATCAATGCATGGTTACCGCCAAACTTGAAATGATATCACATTTTCTAATAATGCATTTCTTTAGTTAGTAGCTGCCTCACAGTGAAAGTGAGATACAGCGTAAATTGAATCTCTACATAGATCAGTGTTGCCTCTCACCTGGGGCGAAGAAGGCCAGATAGAGAACAAGACCCAGTAGGACCACCCAGGAGTAGGAGGTGGGACAGTAGTTATAGGCCCAGTACGTATGGACTCTCAGCTGGGTCGAGTTGGAACACCTGGAATAACATGGTACAAGACAGTTATTGTATTGTAGCAACAGTAGTTATGTTATGGATAGAGGGGTACTATGAGTACAGTATTATAGAATAACCACTTCTCCAGCCTTCTTCCACTAACCCCCTACATCCCCTTCACAAACACAACAAATAAACCCACACACAGAGCACATTCTATGACTCACCTGCCCCCTGCTGCCCTTATGCGCAAACACACTCCCTCCCCTTAGTGCCGCCTGTAGCTCACCTGCCCAGGCTGACTTCTCAGTGGAGGCTGTATTGACAGATACGTAGCTCACCTGCCCCAGGCTGCCTTCTCAGTGGAGGCTGTATTGACAGGTACACACGAGGAGGCGAACAGAGCTGTGCTGTTCTCACGGTAACAGAAGCCACACCCCGGGTCCAGCATACACGGCTCACACAGCCTGGGATGACAGGAGGATTGGACAGAGATGCCATAAACAGAGACAAGATCCTTGAGGAGGTATAACAGAACACATTTACTCACTGTGAATGGAGAAGATGCTATCTTGAGCTCTTTACTCAGAGATTATTCTCATGTTATCAATGTCTGTGTGAGTACGTACAGTATTTGTGTGTGTGTTTGTGCATCCATGCGTGAGTGGGTAGTGTGGCGAGCATATGGCAGACCCATTTCATTCAGAGAGAGTAGCTCTAATGAAAACATTTTTTTTAACAATTCACCTTTATTTAACCAGGTAGATCAGTTGATAACAAGTTCTAATTTACAACTGCGAGCTGGCAAAGATAAAGCAACAGAGTTACACATAGGATAAACAAATGTACAGTCAATAACACAATAGAAAAATATACACTGCTCAAAAAAATAAAGGGAACACTAAAATAACACATCCTAGATCTGAATGAATGAAATATTCTTATTAAATACTTTTTTCTTTACATAGTTGAATGTGCTGACAACAAAATCACACAAAAATTATCAATGGAAATCAAATATATCAACCCATGGAGGTCTGGATTTGGATTCACACTCAAAATTAAAGTGGAAAACCACACTACAGGTTGAGTGTGTACAAATTGAGGCTCAGTAGTGTGTGTGTGGCCTCCACGTGCTTGTATGACCTCCCTACAACGCCTGGGCATGCTCCTGATGAGGGATCTCCTCCCAGACCTGGACTAAAGCATCCGCCAACTCCTGGACAGTCTGTGGTGTAATGTGGCGTTGGTGGATGGAGCGAGACATGATGTCCCAGATGTGCTCAATTGGATTCAGGTCTGGGGAACGGGCGGGCCAGTCCATAGCATCAATGCCTTCCTCTTGCAGGAACTGCTGACACACTCCAACCACATGAGGTCTAGCATTGTCTTGCATTAGGAGGAACCCAGGGCCAACCGCACAGCATATGATCTCACAAGGGGTTTGAGGATCTCATCTCGGTACCTAATGGCAGTCAGGCTACCTCTGGTGAGCACATGGAGGGCTGTGCGGCCCCCCAAAGAAATGCCACCCCACACCATGACTGACCCACCACCAAACCGGTCATGCTGGAGGATGTTCCAGGCAGCAGAACGTTCTCCACGGCGTCTCCAGACTCTGTCACGTCTGTCACATGTGCTCAGTGTGAACCTGCTTTCATCTGTGAAGAGCACAGGGCGCCAGTGGCGAATTTGCCAATCTTGGTGTTCTCTGGCAAATGCCAAATGTCCTGCACGGTGTTGGGCTGTAAGCACAACCCCCACCTGTGGACGTCGGGCCCTCATACCACCCTCATGGAGTCTGTTTCTGACCGTTTGAGCAGACACATGCACATTTGTGGCCTGCTGGAGGTCATTTTGCAGGGCTCTGGCAGTGCTCCTCCTGCTCCTCCTTGCACAAAGGCGGAGGTAGCGGTCCTGCTGCTGGGTTGTTCCCTCCTACGGCCTCCTCCACGTCTCCTGATGTACTGGCCTGTCTCCTGGTAGCGCCTCCATGCTCTGGACACTACGCTGACAGACACAGCAAACCTTCCTGCCACAGCTCGTATTGATGTTCCATCCTGAGCTGCACTACCTGAGCCACTTGTGTGGGTTGTAGACTCCGTCTCATGCTACCACTAGAGTGAAAACACCGCCAGCATTCAAAAGTGACCAAAACATCAGTATAGCAGTATAGGAACTGAGAAGTGGTCTGTGGTCCCCACCTACAGAACCACTCCTTTATTGGGGGTGTCTTGCTAATTGCCTATAATTTCCACCTGTTGTCTATTCCATTTGCACAACAGCATGTGAAATATGTTGTCAATCAGTGTTGCTTCCTAAGTGGACAGTTTGATTTCACAGAAGTGTGATTGACTTGGAGTTACATTGTGTTGTTTAAGTGTTCCCTTTATTTTTTTGAGCAGTGTATGTACAGTGTGTGCAAATTAGTAAGATTAGGCAGGTAAGGCAAAAAATAGGCCATAGTGGCGAAATAATTACAATTTAGCATTAAACAGTGGAGTGATGGATGTGCAGATGATGATGTGCAAGTAGAGATACTGGGGTACAAAAGAGCAAAACAAAATTAATAACAATATGGGAATGAGGTAGTGGGGTAGGCTATTTACAGATGGGCTATGTACAGGTGCAATGATCGGTAAGCTGCTCTGACAGCTGATGCTTAAAGTTAGTGAGGGAGATATAAGTATCCAGCTTCAGTGATTTTTGCAATTCGTTCCAGTCATTGGCAGCAGAGAACTGGAAGGAAAGGCGGCCAAAGGAGGTGTTGGATTTGGCGATGACCAGTAAAATATACCTGCTGGAGCATGTGCTACGGGTGGGTTTTGCTATGGAGGCCAGTGAGCTGAGAAAAAGCGTGGCTTTACCTAGCAAATACTTAAAGATGACCTGGAGCCAATGGGTTTGGCGACGAATATGTAGCGAGGGACAGCCAATGAGAGCCAGCCAACAAGAGCATACAGGTCGCAGTGGTGGGTAGTATATGAAGCTTTGGTGACAAAACGGATGGCACTGTGATAGACTACATCCAGTTTGCTGAGTAGAGTGTTGGATGCTAGTTTGTAAATGACATCGCCAAAGTCAAGGATCGGTAGGATAGTCAGTTTTATGAGGGTATGTTTGGCAGTATGAGTGAAGGAGGCTTTATTGCAAAATAGGAAGACGATTCTAGATTTAATTTTGTATTGGAGATGCTTAATGTGAGTCTGGAAGGAGAGTTTACAGTCTAACCAGACACCTAGGTATTTGTAGTTGTCCACATATTTTAAGTCAGAACCATCCAGAGTAGTGATGCTAGGCGGGCGGGCAGGTGTGGGCAGCAATTGGTTGAAGAGCATGCATTTAGTTGTACTAGCATTTAAAAGCAGTTGGAGGCCACGGAAGGAGTGTTGTATGGCATTGTAGCTTGTTTGGAGGTTTGTTAGCAGAGTGTCCAAAGAAGGGCCAAATGTATACAGAATGGAGTCATCTGCGTAGAGGTGGATCAGAGAATCACCAGCAGCAAGAGCAATATGGGGCGGCAGGGTAGCCTAGTGGTTAGAGTGTTGTTCTGGTCTAGTCTTTACCTTCTTCACTTGTGTTGAGAGTTTCTAACCATTTCGTAACGTTCAGCGCCCACTGTACGTCGGCTGGTCTGTAGAGTTTAAAACATTTTCAGTTGTGTAGCCACTGCTCCACGCTGTCTGGTCTCAGTACAAAGTTTCTAACCATTTCAACGTGTGGACCACAGCTTCATGTCTTTTTGGTCTTATAGTTTTAACCATTCGTGACATCCGGTTTACACCGTCCGTCTGCTTGGTCTCAATGGTTGATTATTCAAGGTTCAGCTCCTGACCACTTTACATGCCAGCAGCAACCCGGCAAGTTTTGGTCTGTATGTTGATTCTTAGCGAGTCCTTTTAAGCACTCTGGCCAAAGTGGCGTTCCGTCATGCGTTCACGAACTCTGAGCTCACTTGGGCATGGCTACTGACTGGGCACAGTTTATAGGAAAAGCAATTATCTCATTTATAAGGCCAAAATCACATTGCTATCTTCACAAAAGTATTTACACATTTAATCATATATTTTAGTCTCCTCAACTTGCTCTATTTCCACATTATTCATTACAATATTTAGTTGAGGTTTAGGGTTCAGTGAATGATTTGTTCCAAATACAATGCTTTTAGTTTTTGAAAAATTCAGGATGAACGAAGTCCTTGCCACCCATTCCGAAACTAACTGCAGCTCTCTGTTAAGTGTCGTGGTAATTTCAGTCGCCTCTGGTAGCTGTCGTGTATAGTGTTGAGTCATCCGCATACATAGACACACTGGCTTTACTCAAAACCAGTGGCATGTCGTTAGCAAAGATTTTAAAAAGTAAGGGGCCTAAACAGCTGCCCCGGGGAATTCCTTATTCTACCTGGATTTTGTTGGAGAGGCTTCCATTAAGATCACCCTCATTAGTGACCATGCTTCAATTCATGGTGGATCAGGTTCATACTGAGAATTATTTTTACTCCTGCACTAAACAAAGTGATGTGCATATGTCAATGTTGCCTTCAGAACATGTATATTTTATTTTTACCCCACTTTTCTCTCAATTTCGTCATATCCAATGATGATCTTGTCTCATCGCTGCAACTCCCAAACTGCCTCGGGAGAGGCGAAGGTCGAGACCGCTTGACCCGGAAGCCAGCCACACCAAAGTTTCGGAGGAAACACCGTTCTGCAGGCACCCGGCATGCCACAAGGAGTCGCTAGAGCGTGATGAGACAAGTAAAGCCCCTCCGGGCCCCTCCCCTAACCCAAACTATGCTGGGCCAATTGTGCGCCACCCTATGGGACTCCCGGTCACGCCGGTTATGACACAACCTGGGATCAAACCCGGGTCTGTGGTGACGCTTCAAGCACTGTGATGCAGTGCCTTAGAACACTGCGCCACTCGGGAGGCCCCCCAGAACATTTCACTTATCCATTCATATTCAGAATAGTACGGCATATTCAGTATTGAGTCAGACAGTAGACTACAGTGCAGATAGAGTACAGTATAATACAGTAGTAGAGTAGGGAGTACTCACAGGTGTCTGTTGCAGGTGGAGTTGACCATTGAGGGGTCAGTGGGGTGGAGGGTGACATGAGGGGTGTGTTGGGCAGACAGCAGAAACCCAATGGCCAGCAGAGACAGACTCAGACATGTACCTAGGAGAAACAACACAGTCATACACATACAGTCTAAACAAACAGTGTACTGCTTTAGACATAATATGGGTTACTACTAGTGCCTGTGTAGTTACATGTATTACAATTTCACATAGATTTTAATGGAATTACATGGACTATCTGTGGAGCTATCTGTGAAACGTATACTGTGATCCAATATGCCTATTCACATACACTAAATGTGTCCCTGAATCATCAGGATCCATGCGTTCATCTTTACCCTGACCCTCTGACCCTTACCAATGATGCTCCCCAGGGTGAGTTTCCTGCGGCCAACCCTCTCCACTAGCCACACCCCCAGTAGGGTGAACAGAAAGTTGGTGAAGGCTGTGACCCCAGCCAACCAGATGGCCATCTTGTCATCCCGCACTCCCGACATCTGCAGGATGGTGGCGCCGTAGTACCTGCACAAAGAGGAGAAGGTGTTCCATCAGTCAAAAGAACCATGGAGAAAGAGAGAGAATTTGGCCCATCGAGATATAATGTATCTCTATGGTGGTGCCGCAGTACAGAGGACAGGATATGGTCATCATCAGACACCACATGGCTACCATGTAAAGAGAGAGTTTGGCAAATTTTGACACTAGCTGGACGCCATGTTGATGCACAAAGACAATAGGGTGGTGGCCACTATCTGGCCATGCTGGAAAGAAGAGGCAGGTAGTAATGTCCTTCTGGAATGGCCATCTACAGACTATTGAGGACAGGACAGGAAACCCAATGGTCATTTCAATTGTGTGTTGTATTGCATTGGATTGTCCCTCTCATGCCAGTAAAGCTTGAGAGAGCGAAACAGAACTAGGAAACAGATTGAAAGAGACAGATCATCATGTGCTAGAGAAGAGGTACACTCCATTATGTTCTTTAGTTGAGTGACCACCAATCAATCACTGGTAAGGCAATCAACCCGAAATAGACACAATGAGCCGAGTCTCCATCCATCCACCCCCTTCACTCTTGTGTCTGTGTGTCCCAAATGGCACCCTAAATCCCTACATAGTGCACTACGTTTGTCCAGAGCCCTATGGGTCCTGGTCAAAAGTAGTGCACTATTTAGGGTGCCATTAGGGATGCAAACACTCTGGTGTCACTGTCTAATTAAAGTGCCACTTTTCTGCCTGGAGGATGCTGAACTCTTCAACTAGGCAGATTACACCTCATCAAGCTCGACAGACAGGGCCTCTAAACATTCTCTCCTTGACTTGCTTCATTGCTAGAGCGCCAGGTGATAGAGATGGGGGAGGAAGATCCTAGCCCTGTGGAACTTGTAGACGCCCAGAGAGCTGCTCAAGGTAGAAGTTGACACAGATCTAGGATCAGATTACCCTACAGTGGCTGACAAAAAGAACTCGGACCGCACATCAGTGGTTAAGGGAAACTACGCCGCTCTCTGAACAACCCTCTCCCTGCCTCACAAGGCAGCATCCCAGCCTCTGTAGAAAAACACTGTCTGCTCTCCAGGTTAAATGAGAAAATACAGACACTCGGAACGCAACGCAACGATTCGTACCAAAAAAAGACGAGGAAAACATTCATTAAAAAAGTGAAAAATAAAAGGCATTCCCTTTGCTTTCTCTCTTGCTCCCTCACTTTGTCACTCATTCTCTGCAGAGAGCAGTGAATTAGCATTTTGTTTTTCCCATCTCTTAAAAAGCATCTGCACCCGTCTGCTCTTTTTCAAAACAAAACACTCCTACCGATTGCCTATTTGCATAAATCTTTCCTTTATGCAAGTCAGCCAACATGTTTCTCAACTTGAGACTAACTTCAATACTTCAGAGTTAAAGTACAGGTGTAAGGGGTCACGAGGACCACACACAGGGTCAATAAAAGTCAAGCAAAGCCCACAGCAAGGGCAATAACCACATGCAGCGATGTAACATGTTGGGCGGAAGGCAACAAAGCCGCCTGATTTCGGTCTCGCTTCTCAGAGGCTTTCAATCTCAGTATGCATCTGCCCACACACACACAGAAACACAGTATGACTGATAAGGGGTTTGTAGTAGCATCGGGTGTAAAAGCTCTCTGCAGTAGAGGCCCGCTAAGCTCCATCTCAGGTCTGAATCAGATTGATTAAGAAGCAGCAAGGCCAGCTGGAAGGGAAGCACAGCTAACCAGCCCAGTCAGCTACCCTCTGCTCTAACAGAACACAGCATCACCACCACACCACATCCACAACCAACATGATATAACCAGCTACAAAGAGTGCTGTAAATAAGTGTACTTTGAAACACTTCCAACATGGCATCCAAATACTGCAATAATACAGACTATTGGGTGGAAACCACATGGTGCCAGTGAGAAATCATAGTCTCAAACAGAGTTTGTCAAATTGTGTGTATCTTTAGGCTCTGGGTTCATTCCAGAAATGTGGAATAAAATGGATTTCTTTTTGTGGGTGAGAACCCCTCCCAGGCCACTTGCAGAGGGAATAATGAACCTTCCCCAGACTCTTCTAACGATGAAGCTGCAGGTTCATTCTTGGACTCCCGGGGAGCTCACAGCCCAATTACATAAATTACACTGCCCACTAAAACATTCTGCTAACAATGTCCATGTGGCCCTCTATCACAGGTGGTGAGATGGACAAATGGCGATGATACTGTAGATTGTAGATAATAACAGCCTGTGCTAATTGAAATGGCTGTGTTCAATTTGTAATTAAACGTAATACATTTTAGACCAGGGTAACTACTCTGAACTGGACACAGATGGCAGTACAGATCTCATTTGTCATATCTGACCAGTCTGGAAGGTCTCAGACACTCAATAAAGCTGTCATTCATAAAAACAACATTCAAATGATATAGCCTATGTATGACGATCGGAGTGGACGAGAAGTCTGAAGCTCTGTAGCCAAAACTGCTATTAATCCAACACAACTAAAAAACACCCAGGGTTTTATCTTTGATACATAATTGGTCAATTTTAACTTAAACAAATTCAGAGTTAGCCTACAATTACAGTGCATTTGTACTGGATTTTGAATAGCCTAGTAATAGGGCGATAGCCTAATTAATAGGCTGACACATTACCTTTAGCTACAGAGTATCTCACTACCATGTGTTTCCATCTGCTCCCCTCACTCCATCATTCCTTTCTGCAGCATGCAGAGAGAGGGGCTGCCAACAGCTTAATGTAAACATGTTACTATAGATGTTCCAGAACAGATTTCACTTGCTTTCCCAAATCAAGCACTGGGTAGCTACAGGAACAGGGTTGGAGAGCCCATGGCATACAGAGTTTTGGACGGAATATCACCTGTCTTGAAGCAAAGTAACCGGAGTTAGCTACCTGACATGAGTGAAATGAACCGGCCCCTATTCGCTATTTGAGTTTAAATATGGATTAAATGTATTTTTTCTCTTGTCACTGTTCCTGCCCATTTGATAATGGGTCATTCTAAATCGAAATCGAATTTTTATTTTGAATTTTACCCCCTTTTTCTCCCCAATTTCGTGGTATCCAATTGTTAGTAGCTACTATCTTGTCCCATCGCTACAACTCCCGTATGGGCTCGGGAGAGACGAAGGTCGAAAGTCATGCGTCCTCCGATACACAACCCAACCAAGCCGCACTGCTTCTTAACACAGCGCGCATCCAACCCGGAAGCCAGCCGCACCAATGTGTCGGTGGAAACACCGTGCACCTGGCGACCTTGGTTAGCGCGCACTGCGCCCGGCCCGCAACAGGAGTCGCTGGTGCGCGCTGAGACAAGGATATCCCTACCGGCCAAACCCTCCCTAACCCGGATGACGCTAGGCCAATTGTGTGTCGCCCCACGGACCTCCCGGTCGTGGGAGACTCTGGGCACGAACCCAGAGTCTCTGGTTATTAAAGACAATATTAAATTGAGAATAGTCTGTTGAGTGAAAATATGATAACTTGACGGGAGAACAGTGTGTGCAGCCTGAGGCAAGGAACAGAGCACAATCTCCTTTGTGTGACTTTCGCAAAACATCAATAGCCTAAAGTTGCATCATGCAGCCTATATATCTTTTGACTCCTAAGGAATTTTATGGTTTGTATCATTCACAACTAAAGTTGCCAAATAACTCTAAATTTAGGGTATAGGACCTGTTTCAAATCATCACTTCTATGCTCAAAATAGCCACTTCATATGTGCACTCTTGCTCTGAATGGGAAAAATATCCTTTCGATTTTATTCAGCTAAGTTCAGTTATAATCTTCTTACTATAAAATCATTTAACATAAAATAATGGCAAGGGACTTATGAGAATGTCTTGTCAGCTAAATGGACAAGCCTACAGCCTATGACATGGCACATAGCCAGATAACAATCAGTAGGCAAACTCATATTCTGTTCTTTTGAAATACATGTTCTTCGTATCATAATGTTTCTTTAACCTCTTTGGGCTAGGGGGCAGTATTTGGATGTCTGGATGACAAGCGTGCCCAAAATTAACTGCCTGTTACTCAGGCCCAGAAGCTGGGATATGCTTATAATTGGTAGATTTGCATAGAAAACACTCTAACGTTTCTAAAAACTGTTAAAATAATGTCTGTGATTATAACAAACTGATATGGCAGGCGAAAACCCGAGGACAAACCATCCAGAAAAAAAATATTCAGCCCACTATTGATTCCTATGGCTGTCATTTATATGAAGGGAATACCTCCCAGATTGCAGTTCCTAGGGCTTCCACTAGATATCAATAGTCTTTAGAAAGAGTTTCAGGCTTGTTTTTGGAAAAAATAGCTAGAATTTGTAGTTTTTCTAAGTGACTCCCATTTTGGCTGTAGTGTTTTTTATGCGTTCTGGTGAATGCACATACTTTGTTGTTTATCTCCGGTAATGACAATAACGATTCTCTGTCTTAAATTTGATTGCTTATTTACGTATTAGGGTACCTGAGGTTTGTGATGTATCTGGGACCTTTTGGAGTGCCAACAGAAGAAGATCTTCAAAGGTAAGTGATTTATTTTATCGCTATTTCTGACTTTCATGGCGTATCTGCCTGGTTGGAAAATGTTTTTAATGCTTTTGTGTGCTGGGCGCTGTCCACAGATAATAGCATGGTGTGCTTTCGCCATAAAGCCTTTTTGAAATCTGACACGGTGGCTGATTTAACAAGAAGTTAAGCTTTTAACTGATGTATGACACTTGTATTTTCATGAATCTTAAATATGACTATTTCTGTAATTTGAGTTTCGCACTCTGCAATTTCACCGGAAGTTGTCGAAATGGGACGCTAGCATCCCAATGATCCGCAAGAAGTTAAACCTGCCTAAAATAAATAATGGATTTACTGTGATGGTGTATATTCAATTCAAATGTAGATGTTCCAAAGGCGGCATCAGCAGCTTGCATGCGTGGAGGCCTAGAGATGCTAAACGTGTTTATGTTAATTAATGCATGGGACCATGAGACTGCATGGACACAATAACAGACTTACCACAGTGTGATAATATGGATGGATGGATGGATGGATGTGAGTGTGAGTGTGAGTGTGAGTGTGAGTGTGAGTGTGAGTGTGAGTGTGAGTGTGAGTGTGAGTGTGTGAGTGTGTGAGTGTGTGAGTGTGTGTGAGTGAGTGAGTGAGTGAGTGAGTGAGTGAGTGAGTGAGTGAGTGAGTGAGTGAGAGAGAGAGAGGGAGAGAGGAGAGAGAGAGAGAGAGAATAAAGAAAAGAGGAGAGAATTCTTGTTCTCAGTATGGGAGGAGGAAAAAAAAGGAAAGCCAGTTCCATTCACCATGGTAACCACCATCTTTAATAAGTGATATCTAGTAATAGGTCAGAAATATGCCATGGACATGTTCAATTACAACCCTCTAACACACTCTTCCACACACGCACACCCTTCTGCACCCCACAATTGCACACCCCTCTACATCCATCTATAGCCCTGTACATCTGATGTCTGTGGGGATCACTTGGGCCAAGTGTAGGATAGGGACAAATACACAGGACTGTTCCATATATTGGTCTGAGAGTGAACTCTGGAATGCAAATAGTACAAGACACCACAAGACGCCATACAGCTAAGAGAAAGACAGGAAGATGGAGAAGAGACGAGAGGTAGATAGACTGAAACGGATGTGGAAAGTGACTGAGTGACTGAGTGAGAGTCATCAAGTGTAATAATCAAGTATTCCACTGCATTAGCTATGGTGCTTATGCTCAAATTGTGCGGCAACGACTGCTGTAATGCATTTTCAAGCTGTTACGCTGTGACTATTACATTATTACATTCTCTCAGTGTAAGATTGTGCACTTATGCAAGTATAACAAGCTCAATAGGAACATCACAGTGGAGTGGAGAGATAAACAAATCATTACGTAAACAAGAAACACTAATCTCCTACTTGAGATGTTAAGAAAAAAGTGTAGCTAGATAAACATTGGCTGACTTTGATTGGGTTTGAACGAGGACACACAAGCTGGCTCTTGAAAACCAAAACACACAAGGTGACATGGTAGACTATAGATTGTGTAAATACACAAAAACACAACAACTACAACGGCAACATGAACAAGATTCCAGTGTGCCACCAACACGGAACCCTTGACCTTCTCCAAGAGGATTGACAGATCCAAGATGGAGGTTATGTAACAGAGTGGCACCCTATTCACTATAGGCTCCGGTCAAAAGCAGTGCACTATATAGGGAATATAGTTCCATTTCAGATTGTGCCAGTGGCTGTATGTAATGTGAGAGGAGCAGGCAGAAGGTGTGAAATGGCCTTCAGAACCTCTGTTCTAAAAATAGAACATGGACTCTGTCTGCACTCCACTGGCTATCCTCTGTAGTATATTCACTTCACACCTTTCTCCTCTCTCCACTCCGACATGAAGACAAGGTGACAACACAGATGTCAGAGAGAGGGGAGGAAGAGAGAGTGGACGAGGGGAAAGAGGGGTATGAGGTGGAGTATGAGGAATGGAACGTCAGGGTGGAAGGGAGAAGGATGGAAGTGGTGTCTGACAGAGATATGTTTGTGTGCACTCACCTCTGAGGCTTGGCTGCGCGGGCAAAAGAGAGATAGGTGGATGAGAGGAAGAAAATACAGAGAGGAGTGGGTCTGTACGTGTTTGTGTGTGACCTGGAGTTAATCACATGGCCAGGAAGAACTCCTGTACAATGAATTCTACTCATAAGAAAGAAAATGTTTCCCCCTCACCTCTCCTCCCCTCTCGCCTTCATCCTCACCCCTCTGCTCCCCCTCTCACCTCTCTCTGACTACCTGTCGTGCTCCAGTCCATTTCACTCTAAAAGGTGAGAGGGACATAAATTGTTCACTTACGGCTGACATTTACAAATGCATTACTGGAGCTTCATTGAATATGCTCCCGATTGTAAAGGATTAAAGAGGGAAAGAGAGAGATGTCTGAAAAGCCCCCTCCTTCCCAAGAGATAGAGTCTGGGTCCCAAATGACACCCTACATAGCGCACTACTTTTGACCAGTGCTGCGAGGGCTCTTGTCAAAAGTAGTGCAACCAGTCAGATAAAGGTACTTGGAGGGTCTAAGGACTCAGCAAACAATAACACCATCAGAGCTCCTTGATTAAAGGCTATGCTGTTAGGCTATGCTGTTAGGCTATGCTGTTAGCTGACATAAAGACAAAACAAGATGATATTGTTTGGAAAGGTCATGATGGCCTGATCGTTAAAGCGGATGGATGCATTGGCAGCCTCAGTGTGACACGAGGAGTGTGTGTTTGTGTGTGTGTGTGTGTCAACTCAAATCAAATATTCGTCACGTACACTGTTTACAGCAGGTATAAAAAGTTCAGCAAAATGCTTGTGTGCTAGCTCCCATAACATTGCAGTACAATAATCAATAATAAGAGTAAAAAAAATACTAATTATAATAATAATAATAGGTAGTATGCATAGTAATAGCCTGATATTGACACAATATGATATATAGTATAGATAATGAATGTGCTACCGCTATGTCAAGCATGACAGTATTTACAAATATATTGGATAGTGTCTTGGTCACGCAGTTGAATAAATTGTGTATATTAGAGAAGCAGCGTTGACCGTGTGTGTGTGTGTGAGTGAGTGAGTGAGTGAGTGAGTGGAGTGAGTGAGTGAGTGAGTGAGTGAGTGAGTGAGTGAGTGAGTGAGTGAGTGAGTGAGTGAGTGAGTGAGTGAGAGAGAGAGAGAGAGTGTGTGTGTGTGGTTGTGAGACGCGAGGGGTGAGAGGACCAGCTATCACATCCCTAACCAATAACCACTCATGACTGGGAGTTCAATGGCACAATCATTTAAACACATTGATACTCACAGACAGCACACTAACCAGGTAACAATAATGCAATCATACCAATGCAAGAGAGGGAGGAGGAGAGGGAAAGAGAGAGAAACAAGAGAGATAGAAAGCATAGGGGCCTAAGAGCACTCAGAGAGAGCGAGAGAAAGGGAGAGAGAGACATGGAGAGATGGAGGCGAGAAATGTCTCTCTTGGGAACTGGCCTATTTCTCTCATGAAAGGAGACGAATGCATTATCACACTCATGTCGAATGCTGCTGAACAATGAGACGCACAGAGACAGAGTTCACTAAACACAGAGAACACCAGGATACTGCTCAACTCTGCTCAAACCTGTACAACTACACTAACAAAGACGGTGACGCCTACACACCTCTAAAGGAAAACAACAGCAACTACTGTATGTTAGTGTCCAGAGTTTTTCCTGGTCAGGTGGGCCAGACAGTAAAAAAAAAACGAAACAAGTACCACAACAAAGTCATAACAGTCTCCGAAAATGAACTACAACAGCAAAAGCAACACACACCACAACAACATAAACTTTGACACACTTAGAGAAGATAATAAAATAACAATTAGTACATTAAAAAAAAGGTTGTTGTGGATGGGTGTTATTGTGTGTGAATATTACCATAGGCTAATTACACATAGCTATGTGATCACAGCTATGTGATCTGCATAATCGGCATGAGGCCTTTCTACTACGATAGCCTACAAGCTGCTTATCAACTATAAGAAATACACAACAGACTGTCATCAGTCATCAAGGGCAATACAAGGGTGACACACACAGAGACAGACACAAACACACAGACAAACGACTGGACCTTTACAGCTCTCCTCCCGGGCTGTCCAGCTGAGTCACTAGTTTAATTGGCATGTCTCAACATCTCCAATATGACATTTCTATAGCTGACCATCTGTGTCTGCCAACTGCCCCCTGTAAACAAACATGCACACATAAAAACTAAATTATACACTAAAATATGACAAACCAAAAGATTAAGATATAAACAATATAATCTGAAAGGTTACCCTATGCTGGTTAATTCCAAATCATGTATAATTTTACAGTAATAAATACAAACTTTGAAATATACTGTAAGTAATCTGTGTACATGAGTATCATGTTGAGACCAGAGCAAAACATGGCCAATGTTCAGTGACACCGTCACTAATTGACATTGTTAAATTATGGATGGATCAACAACACCTGTGGCCTCTGCTGTGCTCTCATGCTTAACTTCTGGCAGAGAAGAAACAGACAGATGACCTTCCCTCTTGGCCCCTCATTCATTCTCTCTCTTTCACTTTATCTCCCCCCTCTCTCTCTCTGTCCACTTCTTAAATCACCTTACTCTCTCTTCTGCCTGCATGTAACTCTCTCTACCTCCCTCCCACGCTCTCCTTCCTTCTTTACCTCCCTCTCTCTCCTACAGTGACCTTTGCGTGCTAGATAATGTGGCTAATCGAATCATTATGATTCCAGATCTAATAGAAAGCGGACACATCCTCACTGACAAGACAGGCCAGTTCATTCTTGTTCCTCATTGTGGCTCACAATGACAGACAGACAAATAAACAGACAGACAGACAGAGAGAGAGACAGAGAGACAGAGAGACAAAGAGAGAGAGAGAGAGAGAGAGAAGACCGCAAGGAACCACAAACATATCCCAAACTGCCATAAAATCAGCACATCCCGGGAGACCTTAAGTCCATGAGAGATATGCATCAATACATCTCTCATCCCGACGCTCAATCCGACAGCACTCTGAGTTCAGTTCACAACAACGTCTCTGTGTGTGTGTGTGTACTGTGCATACTTGTATCTATGAGTCCGCTATAGGAGTTTGCCTGAGAGAGTCTGAGAGGAACCGAAGCTGGGATGTTGGCGGAACAGCATTTAGAGTCATCTCTTCGTGACAGGGTCGGAACAAAGAAAGAGGTACTCAGAGTGGGTGAAATGAAACTCTTCCAAAGCATCTTAGGAAGAATAATCATGCTGTTTCATTTGAGGGCTGGGCAGAGGATGAGTAAGTAACACAAACAGGTCTGAGTTGAACAGAGGATGAGGGACTGTCTCTCCATATACTCCTTATCCAGCTGAGACGATCTTGGGCTGGACAAGGAAAGAGCGAGTGTCTCTGTGTGACTGCCCTGCACCATTGTGACTCTCAGTGCTGCTGTTCTATCTGGGCTAGGGCTGGTGCAGGGGCTCTGGCTGGGGCTAGGGCTGGGACTAGGGCTAGTGCTGGGGCTAGGGCTGGGACTAGGGCTGGGGCTAGGGCTAGGGCTAGGGCTGGGGCTAGGGCTGGGGCTAGGGCTGGTGCTAGGGCTAGGGCTGGGGCTAGGGCTAGGGCTGGGACTAGGGCTGGTGCTGGGGCTAGGACTAGGGCTGGTGCTGGGGCTAGGGCTGGGGCTGGTGCTAGGGCTGGGGCTGGTGCTAGGGCTGGGGCTGGGGCTGGGGCTAGGGCTGGTGCTGGGGCTAGGGCTGGGGCTAGGGCTGGGACTAGGGCTGGGGCTAGGGCTGGGACTAGGGCTGGTGCTGGGGCTAGGGCTAGGGCTGGGACTAGGGCTGGTGCTGGGGCTAGGGCTGGGGCTAGGGCTAGGGCTGGGACTAGGGCTGGTGCTGGGGCTGGTGCTAGGGCTGGGGCTGGGGCTAGGGCTGGTGCTGGGGCTAGGGCTGGGGCTAGGGCTGGGGCTAGGGCTGGGACTAGGGCTGGTGCTAGGGCTGGGGCTAGGGCTGGGGCTAGGGCTGGGGCTAGTGCTGGGGCTAGGGCTAGGGCTGGGACTAGGGCTCTGGCTGGGGCTAGGGCTGGTGCTGGGGCTAGGGCTGGTGCTGGGGCTAGGGCTAGGGCTGGGACTAGGGCTCTGGCTGGGGCTAGGGCTGGGGCTGGGGTTTGGTGAGGAGTGAGTGACACATAGGCATGTGCCCCATGTCAGATCCAACTGAGGCAGACAACCCATCAACCTGATTTGTTGTCACTTGGCTGTCTCTGCCACCACCTGTGGCTTTACAAATGACCAGAGGGAGAAGTAAACACAGCAACGGACCAAAACACATGCTAGCTGCCTTAATAGATTCACACACACACACACACACACACACGTAAAACCTTGGTTATCACCCACACGCACGTACACACAAACACACGGTAGCACGCCCGCACACCAAACCGACACCCACGCACACCCACTTGTCCTATTCCTCTCACCTAGAATGGTTGCTTAGCAACAGCACATATCGCAAGATTGTTTACAATGCCCAGAATATGCTTGAGATCAGGGGGGATGAGAGAGAGCTAGACGAGGCAATCTCACTTGAGATGGAAATAAAGACTCATTGGTCTAACACCTTACAGGCACAAAGGAAATTCCGTAAGCGATTGACCCTGAAAAGTGCATAAAAGTACATGAAGCATTAAAAGCAACAGAAAAAGGGGTGTGTTACGTGAAAGAATCTGATACACCCCAAAAAAATGTATAATGTAGGTTACCACTGTCAATTTTCTTCGGGCAAGGTTGCTTACCAATCACACAGGTGTGGCTCTGTGAACGATCTCCTTTACAGCACATGATAGTGTAGATCCTGCATGTCATTGTCTAAGCGTTGACTGGGTCATTGAACTGGTATTCGACATGATTCATATAGGACCTTGCAATCCCACTAAGCTGAAGGCTACATAGGCATGTTACTATACCACTCACATGACGGTGTTGATTCTGTAAATATGAATGTACCTTAATCAAAACCATGTTACCTCACTTAGCTATAGCTTAGGCATGTTAGACCAGTGAATTTGCACAAGAGCCTTGGTTTGTGCGAGCCGAAACGGCACATCGGAGACAGAGCATATCTCTGAGACAGAGCATATCTCTGAGACAGAGCATATCTCTGAGACAGAGCATATCTCTGAGACAGAGCATATCTCTGAGACAGAGCATATCTCTGAGACAGAGCATATCTCTGAGACAGAGCATATCTCTGAGACAGAGCATATCTCTGAGACAGAGCATATCTCTGAGACAGAGCATATCTCTGAGACAGAGCATATCTCTGAGACAGAGCATATCTCCTGTTTCTGTAGTGTGAGGCAGCTTGATGTACAAGTACATCCCCTGGACAGGACGCTAGTCTATAACAGGGCCTTACCACTTATGTCAAAATCTAACTTTATTTGTCACATGCGCCAAATACAACAAGTGAAGACCTTACAGTAAAATAAATAAGAAAAATCTCCTTAATGTGGAAACTCTAACCAACAAGTTCCAAAGTTATTCGCCACGTGCAAAGGATCCAACAGGTGTGAAACAGTACAGTGAAATGCTTTACTTGTGAGCTCTTTCCCAACAGTGCAGAAACAAATATATCTAGATAATAAAAAGTCAAACATAAAACACAAGGAATACGGAGAAAAAGAAAAGAAACATGAGAAAGATAAGAAAGAAGTATATACAGATCAGTGCCAGTACCATATTCAATGTGCAGGGGCCACTCAGGCCTCTCAGATACTAAAGCTTAGGCTGGGTACTCACATGACAGTGTTGATCCCAGAGAGCTGTTGGAACATCTGCAGGCCACATCCCACCAGGAGTGCTCTCCGAGTGGGGGGGTAGGTTAGCATCCTCCAGATCACCGGGCCATCTGGACACACACACACACACACACACACACACACACACACACACACACACACACACACACACACAAAGGAGCAGAGGTTAGAATATACCTATTGATCATCATCAGCCTATCAATGGACAAACACAATACACATGAAACAGGCCAACAGCGACACCAGCAAGTGGCTGAAGTTTTTTCTGTTCTGTCTGAAAGTAAAGTTGTGTCTGAGGCAGAAGCAGCAGGCTTACAGCTGAGACCTTCAAACAGAGACTCCAGGGAGAAGCAGTCATAATAGGACAGAACGTCTGGCATGCAGAGCTTTGATAACTTCACTGAGATATCAAACACACACAATAATGGACAAATATGGACAAACACACACAATAACAGACAGACAGACAGATGCTGACAAACATACACAAACACAGACAAACACACACAGATACACACAGTGTTGGCCTGGAGCAGCTGTGAGGGAGTGGATGCTCGCTGGGCTGGGAAGAGCTCCTTTAGCTCTGAGACAGGCTGAACACACACACACACAAAGCACACGCACAGCTACCGGACAGCACCTCACTGAAACAGAAAACACTCTCTCCAGGACCAGTCACAGCAGGCTCTCCCTATAACCATTCAACACTGACCGAGCCACTCTGCACTTAGCCACACACACTGGGGAGACCAATCAAATCACGCTGTTTTTCCCAGCACAACGCTTCCTGACTATTACTGCTGTCATTATCTTTGAATGCATGTATGGATGTCCCATCTTATGCCTCTCGTAAGCTTAGCTAAGTTATTAATCAAAATATAGATCTGTTCATATCGTGTGTATCACAAAATAATACAAAGATGCCATAAACATTCATGGAAGTTGAGTCTCCAAATGTTACCGGTACACCTTATTATTTATAGCTGACGGAAGTGAATGTTGACTTGGACTGTGTGTGTGTTTGTGTTTATCGACTGCGTGAGTAAAGTGAGTGTGGACATGAGCTGCCAGGTTACAAATGTAGCCATCAGGAAATGATAGGAAGTGATGTGTTTATGAGAGTCAACTATTTGTAGAGCACTAACATTGTAGAGGCAGGATTGAATGGGCCCAGGAGACAATACCAGAGGACAGAGAGCTGATTAGCTGCAGCTCAGATCCTGAGAGATGGACAGACAGATCGCCGTGAACCAACCAACCTAGGTAATGGGTCTGTCAATGAATGAAGTGCAAACTTCACAGAGACGCACAAATACACACACAGACTGATAAACACAGACACTGCTTGTGCATACACTCACATTCCCCAGCAAGAAAACCAAAAATGTCGCTCAAACAGAAGGGGGAACGAAACAAAATGGGGGCTTGTCCCCATTGTCTAGCTGATAGTGGAACAGAGTAAATATGTTTCCCTCTCTCCGCTTTTTGCTGAGATACAGTTGAAGTCAGAAGTTTACATACACTTAGGTTGGAGTCATTAAAACTCGTTTTTCAACCACTCCACAAATTTCTTGTTAACAAACTATAGTATTGGCAAGTCGGTTAGGACATCTACTTTGTGCATGACACAAGTCATTTTTCCAACAATTGTTTACAGACAGATTTCACTTCAAATTCATTGTATCACAATTCCAGTGGGTCAGAAGTTTACATACACTAAGTTGACAGTGCCTTTACAGCTTGGAAAATACCAGAAGAATATGTCATGGCTTTAGAAGCTTCTGAAAGGCTAATTGACATCCTTTGAGTCAATTGGAGGTGTACCTGTGGATGTATTTCAAGGCCTAACTTCAAAATCAGTGTCTCTTTGTTTGACATCATGGGAAAATAAAAATAAATCAGCCAAGACCTCAAAAAAGAATTGTAGAGTTTGCAAAGCTGTCATCAAGGCAAAGGGTTGCTACTTTGAAGAATCTCAAATATAAATGTTTCCATATAAAAACCCTTGAATGAATGAAGGTGTCCAAACCTTTGACTGGTACTGTATATTTAAAAAAATGTGTTATGTCTTATATTTAATTGTTGACACCCAGCAGACGCCATGCTTACATTGGAGAAGGCGGCGCATTTAAGTTGACCATGTTGTGAAATAGAAGTTGTTTGCTGTGAGCAAACTTAGGATAGGATATATTTGATGTCTTAAGGGAGAAGGTGTTACAGGCTTTTGGTTTTTCCATTTATGTTTTGAGGTTGGACTTTAGCACATACAATGTAGCTCGTTAGCACGTAGTGCACACCGATTGGTGTCACCTCGTAGTCAGTATGTTTTACACCTGTGCTGGTTGCCATCTCATTAGTGGGAAGGTGTTTCACCTGTGCTGGCCCAGGTGCTATTTAAGAGTGGCTGGCCTAATGCTTCAGTTGTCTTGATAGATGCAGTGGGTTAACACCTTTAGTTGGCACGCCCTATTTTGAGTTCTAGACAAGCAATCCTTTATCTGATTTTGGTTTGCTTGTTGTCTTTAAGTTTTGTGGGGGGGGTTTCTTTTGTTTGCCTCTTATTGGGCAAGTTTAGTGGGCGCTCATGGTGGGTGGCTTTTAGGTTCCAATTGTTGTTGCTAGTCAACTATCAGTGGACAACCCCATGAGTGTCTTAAACCCCACCTGTTTTATTGTGGCCGTTAGTCAGTGACTCTGTTATTTCCCAATTCTGTTTGAATTACATTTTCTTGCTGGGGAACGTAACATACGCAGGCAGAGAGACACACACACACACACACACGGGCATGAACAGCGCTCCCCTCTAACCTAATCAGAGAACAGATGAGTCCAGCGAGAGTGAGACTGAGAGGGGAGAAAAAGGGGGGTGATAGATAGAGGGGAGATTGAGAGAATGATTGATGAGTGAGAGAGGAATAGGGGGGTGGAAGCTAAATTTGAAGCTAAACTCACTCAAATGAACACTACATTAGGATGGAAAGCAGGGAACATGGATAGAATGTCCTTTCCATCTTAATGTAGTGTTCATTTGAGTGAGTGTAGCTTCCAATTTATCTATATCTGTCCCGGTTGGTTCACAACGGTCTGTCTGTCAACGTAATGTGTTCCACTGTACTATAAAAGCCGTTTTAGCCATTATACTCACACCACCTATCCTTTGAAAGTCTACCACAAAGACACTGCTCCTCTTTAATTTAATTTAATTTAATTCCATATTACTCATAACAAACCTACAACAAACCTACAGAGTGCAGTAGCCATACAGTAAAAAGGAAACACAATAGACACCGCTGAGTTAAAACCTAATTAGTGTACAGTCAGATGAGGCCAGTGTTATGGGGTATCTTCTCCCCTTTGATACCCACCAATGGAATCCCCAATTATCCAATTTCCCCTTGGCAAACTTCGCCAGAGAAACACCCCAGCGACTCCAATTAGAGTGAATTTTCCAATGTTGGTATAGCGATTGCTTCACGAGCTGGGATGTTTTATTCTGCACATCAAATAACCCAGAAAGGGTTCCTAGATGTTCTCTCATGGAACCTTCTGCACAGGCACGCATCACTGTTTGATTACTACAGTGGAAACATTTAATTGATCTCTCTCCACTGCCTGTCTTAGGCTACACAAAGGAGAGTGACAGGATGAATGTAGCCACAGTGCCAAGAGAGAGCGAAAGCGAGAGACGGAGAGTGAGCAAGGAGAGAGATGGAGAACGACAAAGAGGGCATGTGGGGGAGGAAGAGAGGGAGAAAGCAAATAACAGAAAGAGAGAGGAAGGGATGGGGGAGTGAGTGAGTGAGTGGAAGAGAGCGAGACGTTCGACAACATGTCGATTATTTTACGTTCCTTTGAGAAGGATTCAACTTTTCAGTATACTGATTAGGATTCCAATCCAGCTACTGATAAGCAATGGAGATTCATGTCCCCATCTTCTTATTGATCAATAAGTCATTTGTAAGGTTGTGGAATGTCATCCTCTGTCGTGAATAGATAGTTTGATTAGGTTCGGGACAGACAGGACCTTGGATAATACCCAATCAAGGTAACCCAAGGAACTTAATGAAGAGATCAATGGAACTCCCATCTACAGGAAGATTAACAACCAAGTCCATTCCTTTCAGAGTTTATGGAAATAGATCTTTCTGTCCCACATGTCATTTAACTAAGTGTCTGTAAGAGATTTCCGCAAGGACAGTACATTTCCATCTCTCCTCCTTTCCCGCTTTGTTGTTCCATCTCTACAGATGTATGAGGGTAGCAGCTGGATTGGTTATCCGAGGGCACTGAGGGCCGGCCGCCGGCGGTTGCCAAGACCAGTCAGAAAGACAGTAAGACAGACACATACGGTATCTTCGAGAGCACACACACACATACAGTGCCTTCGGAGAGTATTCAGACCCCTAGACTTTTTCCACATTCTGTTACGTTACAGCTGTCATGACGTTGCCCTCTTTGGGTACAGCAAGCCCATCCCCCTCTCCCTGCCTCCTTCAACTAGGCTGCTGTGGTCAGAGAGAGGTCGTAAATTCCTGAGAAGACCCTGCCTCATGGCCACACAGTATAAGAGACAGAGTGAATTTTCATACAGAACAAAGGAATTTCTTCCACCTCACAGAACTTGAGGTCCAAACAAATTTCATGTTCCGGGGCAAGGTATAAAAATAAAATAAAAATCGGTGAAGAATCCAGCTACGAACTGGTCCATTTGTTACATTTAGGGGAAGCTCATTGGAGACGGTGTGGCCACATTGCCACAACGCTGTTTATATAATAGCCTCAGATATGAGGCTTACATCTAATTGTTGTATAAGATGAATGAGTGAATATGATACTGTTTGTAAAATTGTGTGATGTGATTTTGGACTGTTTAATGAAGGAAACTCCAATTCCCTTTTGAGTTTAACTAAATCAGAGGACCGCCCATGAGCCCAGTTAGGGTCAGGCATCCTTTTCTGCAATTTCGAATAAAAACCAACTTTGAGAAATTATCACCAGACCATGTTTTTCTCCCTTAGGAGGGGACGAAGGTTGCAAACCATTGCTGAATCTTTTAACCATACCACATGGTTAAACGCTTAGACTATCGATACCGACAGAATAAGAACAAGTCTTTGATATTTATTACTAGTCTGCAGCTAGGAATTCGGTATCATTGAACACGAAGAATGACAACCGCCGAAACATCCATTCGATAACGACTGAAGGAATGTCATTGTGAACTACTCAGTCTAACCACCTCAACAGAGAGATTGGGAGAGAGACTGACAATTCTACAAAATAAGCAACTTTTCAACAGCGATCAAGAAGACACACTGAGCGTAAATATATATATTGATTGCAATTGTTCCAGAATGAGTGACCGTTCATTTGCAAAGGAATAACATTTCAATTGTTATAATTATTAAATCTGTAGTGACTTCAGTCGACCCCCACTTCCCTTTTTGTCCACCAAGCCGCGATTTAGCCGCGGTTTAGCCCACTAGGGCACATTCTCCTATCATTTCTTGTAACTATATTTACTGTTTGTTTATGCATTTCTGTGGATTACTTAGTTAGTAATAAATAAATGATTTAAGACAATTGATGTATGGATGACTCATAGTGAAGACTGGGTTCGTGCAGATAACCAACAATTTACGACATTTGGAATGAGACTAACGTGAGGTAAAGTAAATAATGAATTAATCAGAAGACTATGGATCAGTTATGAAAATATCAGAAAAATTATTTTTGGAAATGATATTTTAGGAAATGATATTTTCCTTGGTGCCCCGACTTCCTAGTCAATTACAGTTACATGATTAATCAGTTTAATCGCGTAATACTAATTACAGAGAATCTTTGATAAAAACTAAAAGTCTTCATTTAATGATAGTAAAGACACGACACAGCCTTATTCAAAAATGTATTAAATAAAAGAAATCCTAAGCAATCTACACACAATACCCCATAATGACAAAGCAAAAACAGTTTTTTTGAAAACAGATACCTTATTTACATTAGTATTCAGATCCTTTGCTATGAGACTCGATGTCCATTCTGTTTCTATTGATCATCCTTGAGATGTTTCTACAACTTGATTGGAGTCCACCTGTGGTAAAGTCAATTGATTGCACATGATTTGGAAAGGCACACACCTGTCTATATAAGGTCCCACAGTTGACAGTGAATGTCAGAGCAAACATCAAGCCATAAGGTCGAAGGAATTGTCTGTAGAGCTCCGAGACAGGATTGTGTCGAGGCAGAGATTTGGGAGAGGGTACCAAAAATGTCTGCAGTATCGAAAGTCCCCAAGAACAAAGCGGCTTTCGAACTCTTTAAATCTTTGGCCTGAATTCCAAGCGTTACGTCGGGAGGAAATCTGGCACCATGCCTACGGTGAAGCACTACCTTAAGCACTCAGCCAAGACAACGCAGGAGTGGCTTCAGTACAAGTCTCTGAATGTCCTTGAGTGGCCCAGCCAGAGTGCGGACTTGAACCCGATCAAACATATCTGGAAAAACCTGAAAATAGCTCACCATCCAACCTGACAGAGCTTGAGAGGATCTGCAGAGAAGAATGGGAGAAACTCCCCAAATACAAGTGTGCCAAGCTTTTAGCGTCATACCAAAGAAGACGAGGCTGTTATCGCTGCCAAATGTGCTTCAACAAAGTACTGAGTAAAGAGTCTGAATACTTATGTAAATGTAATATTTCATAAATTAGTAAACATTTCTAAAAACCTGTTTTTCCTTTGTCATTATTGGGTATTGTGTGTAGATTGATGAGGGTGAAAAAACGATTGAATCAATTTTAGAATAAGGCTGTAACTTAACAAAAAGGGTCATGGGGTCTTAATACACACACACACACACACATATGCCCAATTCTCCTAGTCTGTCTGGACTCTCTGTTCCCTGACGTTGTCCTTTTGTCTGTAAACCTGTCCCTGTGTGATAGCTCTGCTGTCCGGTCTGTGAGACACAGATCTAGTTATCCATCCTTTATGATCAGGCCTGTTCTGTTATGTTCCATTGCATTTAGCTTTACAGAAGAACAAACACTGACACTGAGTTACGGACAATAACACTCTGCTGTCTTCTCATGAGACACTGATGTACAGTTGAATATGAATGAGAAGAGAAAAGAAGAACAGAAGACAAGAGCACAATCAGGATGACAGAAGAGCAGAAGACATGACTTTACTTTGAAGCAAACAGAGTTGTTGATGTCAGTAAAAAGACCAATACTGTTTTAAAACCTCCCTGTACAAACAGGCAAATAAAACAATGCAACAAACATCTCAATGATCAATTGATCAATTAGATGAGAAAGCTTATCTCAGTGTAATTTCATCATGCATGGAGAGAGCAGAGAGCTACAGTTAGGTAGTTGTTCCCTTTGAGGTTGACGTGTAAAGAAATCTTGTCTTCCTAGTTAGAAATCTTTTCCAGGTTAGCTAAGAGTACAAAAGGGAGACTGGTGAGAGTTAGATCACATTTCACACAGATAGCCAGGAGACAGGAGGGATGCATTTTTTTACATCTCCACTCTCTAGCTCAGTTTTAGTACTTGTATTATTTAACAGTTAGCTAAGCTTTTCAGTTGTCATGACTGTCCTGTAAGGATCCGAATGCGTCAAATCAGCTTGGCAATGGATGACAGTAACCAGACCCTCTCTTGCCCACAGAGGGAGCTGGTGGGGACAGCTCACAACCTGTCATAAATTAAAGGAGATCCAGAGAACACCCCTCTCCAAATTGTCTCCAGAGACTTTTCCCGACGAAACTCTAACACGTTCTAAAGGGAATAATCAAAAGATATTCCTAACAGAGAATGTGGGGAATGGTCAGAGGCGAGCTAAAGAATTATAATGTCATATGGGTTGTTATTTTGTGATGTCATTAAAAGTGTAATGAAGGAAATACTGTAACTTGAAAACTATATACACTACATGTACAAAGTCTCCATCCTTTATGTTGAGCATTAAATATTAACAATTATGACAGTATGTTTGTTAAGATAGGAATGTGATTTTAGAGCCATAAGAGATAATTGTCTTCAATAAACTTTGCACTGTAAGTAGCCACGCTCCGACTGAGGTCAGAGAGCGTGTCAGCCTGACATGTAGACCAGGAAAGACAGAGTTTCAGCCAACTTATAAAGTGGTTTGAACTCTGAATCTCAAACGTGGTCCTAAGTAAAATCTCTTCGAAAGTGAATTTAAGTGGGAACATTCTAATACTCTGTCAAATCACCATAGTACGCTACTCTCATCACCCAACTGGAACCATCAACACGGCTGGCTAGCCTATCTTCAATGAAGCTTCGGGAGTGAATGAGAGGAGAACAGAGAAACACCTCTTGGACAATCAGAGCCGTACAAACGTGCAGAGGAAAGGCCCAACACTCTAAGAAGGTCTGGTTCCGACAAAGATAAATGGCGAACGAAGGCATTCACACATAAATAGATTCATGATTTCTTTCCCCATACGGGCAGCAGTTCATGTGCAAAGTATATGATTACTGTGAGAGTAGTTCCTAAAATGTATCAACGATATGTGTCTTATTCTCTCTCTAGCTCTCCCTCCCTGTCATTCTCCTTGGTAACAAGCCGCCATAGGTTGTGCCAGTCCACTAGGGACCTTTTCTAATGTATTAAGTGTGTATGTTTATCCTGTGTTATCATTTAGTAGCTAGTAAATAAATAATTTAACCAATGTGTAGTACTGAATCTTAAGTAAGGCTGCGGTTTTTGCAGATGCAGGACGTTACGACTGTTCAGAATGATGATATGATACGAGGTAATGATTAATACATTGACTGTTTTATGGATATGATCGGTAAAAGACCTTTAGAGTTAAATTCGGGAGATGGTAACTCTTTAAACAACTACTCTCGTGGTGCTCCAAATTCGTAATGAGTTAGTTGTTACATGATTCATTTAAATCGAGTAACGTTTAAACATAGTTGATTCAATAAATAACAGTCATCAGAGTAATGAAAGTAAAGTCAAGACACAGTGTACGTTTACTGCATTTCATAGTTTAAGAATACAATCTGTATTCCCATCTCCCTTCATTCGTGATCATTCATTCACTGAAATGATGATACTTTCCTCTAGCCCACCTGTGGACCGTTATGATTGCATTGACACTGAGCATTCATATTGAGCATCTACAGTTCAATCGGTGACGTCACTCGCTCTGAGACCTTGAAGTAGTTGTTCCCCTTGCTCTGCAAGGGCCGCGGATTTTGTGGAGCGATGGGTAACGATGCTTCGAGCGTGGCTGTTGTCGATGTGTGCAGAGGGTCCCTGGTTTGGGGCGAGGAGAGAGGAGAGGAACACTTGTTTTACTGTGGTTTCCTCCAGCATCTTCACAAGTTCCTTTGATGTTGTTCTGGGATTGATTTGCACTTTTCGCACCAAAGTACGTTCATCTCTAGGAGACAGAATGCATCTCCTTCCTGAGCGGTGTGACGGCTCTGTGGTCCAATGGTGTTTATACTTGCACACTAATGTTTGTACAGACGAACATGGTACGTTCAAGCATTTCAAAAGGATGAACCAGACTTGTGGAGGTCTACAAAAAAAAATCTGAGGTCTTTGCTTATTTCTTTTTATTTTCCCATGATGTCAAGCAAAGAGGCACTGAGTGTGAAGGTAGGCCTTGAAATGCATCCACAGGTACACCTCCAATTGACTCAAATTATGTCAATTAGCCTATCAGAAGCTTCTAAAGCTATGACATCATTTTCTGGAATTTCCCAAGCTGTTTAAAGGCACAGTCAACTTCGTGTATGTAAACTTCTGACCCACTGGAATTGTGATACAGTGAATTATAAGTGAAATAATCTCTCTGTAAACAATTACTGGACAAATTACTTGTGTCATGCACTAAGTAGATGTCCTAACCTACTTGCCAAAACTATAGTTTGTTAACAAGAAATTTGTGGAATGGTTGGACAACTAGTTTTAATGGCTACAACCTAAGTATATGTAAACGTCTGACTTCAACTGTACGAAGAAACAATACTCCAAGCCACAGCTCCATACCTCTTCTCAGACATAGAGAACTGATATTGTATACTGTCCATTTTGGGTGGGATTGGTGTGGGGACTGGGGCTTCCATGGGATACATTTGAAATGTTTTGGGGATTGCTTAGGTCTTAATTATTATTAGGAAGGACTATGGTCAAAGTCGGATGTCGTGTACTATATTTAGAAAATATTATATATATATAAAAATTAAAATGGCCAATTTGGGTAAAATCAAGTTGCTTTATTTTTTTTGAGATTAAACTATATTTCAGCTAAATAATGTTGCAGGAATACTTATGTTATCTGTTTCTAAATACTGCCTCAGTCTCTCTTTAAAATGTGATGCCTCTGTCCTTGCTGGTGAATACAAAAAGATAGCTTTTCTATCAGAGCTACTTTCCCCATGATTGAGTCCCCTTATTCATTAAGTAGAAGCTTGAAACCTGACAAAATCTGTTGGATAGGATTCTGAAATCTTGCCAAAAGATATCTGTTACAAAGTAATTTGGGGCCCTTTAAAAGAAGGCATTCTGTGGTGCTTTCAGAAGACAAAAAACAAAGCATTTTCTTCACAAAAACAGGACAAAAATCAATGGTCAAACTGATCCATTCAATCAAAGCAGGTATGGGGCTATCTCTGGGTACAGGAGGAAACGACTAACGTACAGTGCATACGTCACTCACCACCCTCACATACACGTGACAAACACTAACTGGACAACGTCATAGGGTTCCGTCCCCATGTGAACCCTTACGGAAAAAACAGATGAATTTCACGTGATCACATGTGAGCTGTTCCAAAAAGACATGCGCAACACACACACCTCCAGTTTCAACCAATCAACTCAGCCCCTAAGGCATTGCTCTGGCGAGGAGCTGTGAGTCTAGAGGTTAATATCTGGGCCCATTATATGGTTCGTCTGGGGAAAAAATGGTTCCCTGACTAACCCCTGCCCCAATACAAATGGGAGAGAGAGCGAGAGAGCGAGCGAGAAAGAGAGCATTTACAACTCTGGATATTACTACTCACACAATGTTATCTTAGCAATAATGAATATTGTGATGTAAGTGCACTGAGATCATTGAAGATCTAATAAACTGTGTTTACTAGGAGCCATTTGAGTAGCGAGAGGTTTGTGCGTAGGTTGTTCTTGGATGGCTATTATTATGGGGACTTGGTACTATTAAGGATGTAATATTCATTAAACAAATACTTTAATTGGAAAAGTGGATATGGGTGAATGAAGGCAAAAATAATTTCCAATCCACCAGCAACCCTGAGCTATGGGTATGACTAATACAAATGTACAGGGTTGTGTTCCTATGCTTCACAGACCTCAAATAACAGAGGGGAAGAGAGCTTATAAGTGGGCCAGTACCAGACTGGTGGAGTGTGAGAGTATAGCTCTGTCTTCATTCACATCTCAACACAAAAGGTCAGTCCTAAATCTTCATTCATTATGCTTTCATCTGCTTTGACAAAGATCATCTGCCTTCCATTGTCCTTTAATGCTTCCTTTACATCCTTACATAATGACTTAATTGGGATCTTTGTTGAATTTAATGGCCCTCTCTGTTCAATATCAAATCGAATTATATTTGTCACATGCGCCGAATACAACAGGTGTAGGTAGACATTACAGTGAAATGCTTACTTACAAGCCCTTAACCAACAATGCAGTTTTAAGCAAATACCAACAAAAAAAGTAAGAGATAAGAATAACAAATTATTAAAGAGCAGCAGTAAATAACAATAACGGGGCTGTATACAGGGGGAACCCGTTCACAGTCAATGTGAACGGGTTCGACTGGTGTCGGAAATTGAAGTAATATGTACATGTAGGTAGAGTTATTAAAGTGACTATGCAAAGATAACAACAGTCTGAGTAGCCGTTTGATTAGCTGTTCAGGAGTTTTACGGCTTGGGAGTAGAAGCTATTTAGGAGCCTCTTGGACCTAGACTTGGTGCTCCGGCACTGCTTACCGTGCGGTAGCAGAGAGAACAGTCTATGACTAGGGTGGCTGAAGTCTTTGACAATGTTTAGGGCCTTCCTCTGACACCGCCTAGTATAGAGGTCCTGGATGGCAGGAAGCTTGGCCCCGGTGATGTACTGGGCCGTACGCACTACCCTCTGAAGTGACTTGCTGTCGGAGGCCGAGCAGTTGCCATACCAGGCAGTGATGCAACCCTTCAGGATGCTCTCGATGGTGCAACTGTAAAACCTTTTGAGGATCTGAGGACCCATGCCAAATCTTTTCAGTCTCCTGAATAGGTTTTGTCGTGCCCTATTCATGACTGTTTTAGTGTGCTTGGACCATGTTAGTTTGTTGATGATGTGGAAGCCAAGGATCTTGAAGCTCTCAACCTGCTCCACTACAGCCCTGTCGATGCAAATGGGGACGTGCTCGGTCCTCCTTTTCCTGTAGTCCACAATTATCTCCTTTGTCTTGATAATGTTGAGGGAGAGGTTGTCCTGGCACCACACGGTCAGGTCTCTGACCTCCTCCCTATAGGCTGTCTCATTGTTCTCGGTGATCAGGCCTACACTTTTGTGTCATCAGCAAACTTAATGATGGTGTTGGAGTTGTGCCAGGCCGTGCAGTCATGAATGAACAGGGAGTACAGGAAGGGACTGAGCATGCACCCCTGAGGGGCCCCCGTGTTGAGGATCAGCGTGGCGGATGTGTTGTTACCTACCCTTACCACCTGGGGTTGGACGTCAGGAAGTCCAGGATCCAGTTGCAGAGGGAGGTGTTTAGTCCAAGGGTCCTTAGCTTAGAGCTTTGAGGGCACTATGGTGTTGAACGCTGTAGTCAATGAATAGCATTCTCACATAGGTGTTCCTTTTGTCCAGGTGTGAAAGGGCAGGCAGTGTGGAGTGCAATAGAGATTGCAACATCTGTGGATCTGTTGGTGCGGTATGCAAATTGGAGTGGGTCTAGGGTTTTTGGGATAATGGTGTTGATGTTATTTTATTTCACCTTTATTTAACCAGGTAGGCCAGTTGAGAACAAGTTCTCATCTACAACTGCGAGCTGGCCAAGATAAAGCAAAGCAGTGCGACAAGTTACACATGGGATAAACAAACGTACAGTCAATAACACAATAGAAACATCTGTATACAGTGTGCAAATGAAGTAAGGAGGTAAGGCAATAAATAGGCCATAGTTGTAAAGTAATTACAATTTAGCAATTAACACTGGAGTGGTAGATGTGCAGATGAGCAGATGTGCAAAATAGCAGAAAAACAAAAACAAAATATGGGGATGAGGTAGGTAGTTGGTTGGATAGGCTATTTACAGTTGGGCTGTGTCCAGCTGCAGCGATCGGTAAGCTGCTCTGACAGCTGATGCTAGTTAGTGAGGGAGATAAGTCTCCAACTTCAGTGATTTTTGCAATTCATTCCAGTCATTGGCATCAGAGAACTGGAAGGAAAGGCGGCCAAATGAGCTGTTGGCTTTGGGGATGACTTGTGAAATATACCTGCTGGAGTGTGTGCTACAGGTGGGTGTTGCTATGGTGACCAGTGAGCTGAGATAAGGCGGACCTTTACATAGCAAAGACTTATAGACCTGGAGCCAGTGAGTTTTGCGACGAATATGTAGTGAGGACCAGCCAACGAGAGCATACAGGTCGCAGGGATGTGTAGTATATGGGGCTTTGGTGACAAAATGGATGGCACTGTGATAGACTGCATCCAATTTGCTGAGTAGAGTGTTGGAGGCTATTTTGTAAATGACATCGCCGATGTGAGCCATGACCAGCCTTTCAAAGCACTTCATGGCTACAGACGTGGTAGTCATTTAGGCAGGTTACCTTCGTGTTCTTGGGCACAGTCTACTTGAAACATGTTGGTTTTACAGACTCAGACCGAGAGAGGTTGAAAATGTCCATGAAGACACTTGCCAGTTGATCAGCGCATGCTTGGAGTACATGTCCGTCTGGCCCTGCGGCCTTGTGAATGTTGACCTGTTTAAAAGTCTTACTCACATCGGCTGCAGAGAGCGTGATCACACAATCGTCCGGAACAGCTGATGCTCTCATGCATGTTTCAGTGTTACTTGCCTCGAAGCAAGCATAGAAGTAATTTAGCTCGTCTGGTAGGCTCGTGCCACTGGGCAGCTTTTGACTGTTTTTCCCTTTGTAGTCTGTAATGGTTTGCAGGCCCTGCCACATCCGACGAGCATTGGAGCCGGTGTAGTACGATTCGACCTTAGTCCTGTATTGACGCTTTGTCTGTTTGATGGTTCGTCAGAGGGCATAGCGGGATTTCTTATAAGCGTCCGGGTTAGAGTCCCACTCCTTGAAAGCGGCATCTCTTCCCTTTAGCTCAGTGTGAATGTTGCCTGTAGTAATCCATGGTTTCTGGTTGGGGTATGTACGTACAGTCACTGTAAGGATGACGTCCTCGATGCACTTACTGATAAAGCCAGTGACTGGTGTGGTGTACTCCTCAATGCCATCGGAATAATTCCGGAACATATTCCAGTCTGTGCTAGCAAAACGTTCCTCTAGTTTAGCATCTGCTTCATCTGACTACTTTTTTTACAGCTCATCTAATATCATAAAGTAGGTAATAGTTGATGTCTGTGAAAATTGTTGTTTGTATCCACATGTCAAAAATATTTATGGGTAAAATCATTGAAAACATATTCAGCAAGATAAACTAATTTAGTTTGTTTCAAAATTGTTTCCTTGAGCTTAAAAATAAACAGAATAAATGACAGTGGAAGAAAAGGAATATTCATTCAAAACTCGATTAGCTGAACTAAATTAGAAGATAACCCCGCTAGCAATGTTAATATTAAATTATCCCTCATTTCAAATAACAATGCAAATCCCCTTGTGTCTCCAGATAACGAAGCTAGGAAATTAACATGGGTGTCATTGGACTGTAACATACCACGACACACCTCATACGGAATCCAAATTACCGATGAATAAGACAATAATACAACGGGTGAATGAGTTTGTCTGTGTACCAAATGGCACTCTATTCACAACATAGTGCAGTAACAGAGTCCCCTGGAGGGAAGCCAAAGTAATTCCGCTACCCAAGAGTGGTAAAGCGGCCTTTACTGGTTCTAACAGCAGACCTATAAGCTTTCTGCCAGCTCTTAGCAAACTGTTGGAAAAAATGCTGTTTGACCAAATACAATGCTATTTCTCTGTAAACAAATGAACAACACATTTTCAGCATGCTTAAAGAGAAGGGCACTCAACATGTACTGCACTGACACAAATGACTGATGATTGGTTGAAAGAAAGTGATAATAAAACTAAGAGCATTGTATTTGGTACAAATCATTCCTTAAGTTCTAGACCTCAGCTGAATCTGGTAATGAATTGTGTGGCTGCTGAACAAGTTGACGAGACTAAATTACTTGGCATTACCTTAGATTGTAAACTGTCATGGTCAAAACATATAGATTCAATGGGTGTAAAGATGGGGAGAGGTATAGCCGTAATAAAGAGATGCTCTGTTTTTTTTTACACTACACTCCAAAAAGCAAGTTCTGCAGGCTCTAGTTTTGTCTAATCTTGATTATTGTCCAGTCGTGTGGTCCAGTGCTGCAAGGAAATAACTATTTAAGCTGCAGCTGGTCCAGAACAGAGTGACACATTTAGCTCTTAATTGTAATCAGAGGGCTGATATAAATACTATGCAGGCCAGTCTCTCTTGGCTAAGAGTTGAGGAGAGACTGACTGCATCACTTCTTCTTTTTATACGAAACATTGTGTTGAAAATCCCAAATTGTTTGCACAGTCAACTTCCACACAGCTCTGACACACACACTTATCACACCAGACATGCCACCGGGGGTCTTTTCACAGTCCCCAAATCCAGAACAAATACAAGAAAGCGTACAGTATTATATAGAGCCCTTATTGCATGGAACTTCCTTCCGTCTCATATTGCTGAAATAAACAGCAAACCTGGTTTAAAAAAACAGAAATAGCAACACCATGCAGAACAACACCTCTCCCGTATTTGACCTAGACAGTTTTGTGTATGCATTGATATGTAAGCTAAAAAAAAGATGTAGTTCTGTCCTTGAGCTGTTCTTGTCTATTGATGTTCTGTATTATGTTTTGTGTGGACCCCAGGAAGAGTTGCTTTTGCAGCAGCTAATGGGGATCCAAATAAAATACCAAATACCTGGGGCTATAAAGGGTACCATTTGGGATGCATCCTATCTTCAGGCAATAATAACTGAAGGAACCTATTTGAACATCTACATTACATAAATCCAAATTATTCTAGTTCAACAGATACAGGATTTAATCAGATCTAAGGCACCAACCAACAGGATTCCATAAAATGGTAAAAATGGTAAATTATGAATTAAGCAGGAGAAGAGGCATGACTTGTGCTACACTCTCTGTCTCCTGGATTAATGTCTAACTGTGTAATATCTCATCTAATTTCTTATCTGCTTCTTTTGCCCATATCTCGGTGAGCGAGAGAGAGAGAGAGAGAGAGAGAGAGATAATGAGAGAGAGAGAAAGAAAGATAGAGAAAGAGAGATAGAGAGAGAGATAGCGAGAGAGAAAGAGAGAAAGAGAGAAATAGAGCGAGAGAGGGAGGAATATTGCATAAAACCTCATTGTAAATTTGTACAGCGAGCAGATAACAAACATAGTAGCATACAGTACCTTGTATTCATTACGAATGACATACTGCATCATTCAATTACCTGAAAGCACAGCAGCCATTGAGAGCAAAATGTCAATTATGAATCAAATGGGGAGATTGTGCTGTGGGGAAATTTCCGTGGATGGTAAGCATAGGATAAAACATTTCTTCATGGCTGAAAAATATGGTTTAAAAAATAATAATAAAAAAAAGGTCTGTAACAATCATTTCTGAGGCAATTAGCTGTGAGGTATCTCAGAACCTGTCAAGAAACCCGTTGAAGATTAGTTAATTATACAGTTGAAAGACAAAGCCTTTGACAGCTGTAACATCTATACAGTAGTGCAGGACAGAACATCCCTCTCTCCCACTCAGTTTCCAATCTGGGTGTTAAAACTTGATTCCTCCCTGACCTTTGACAGCCACATCAAACAACTGTGTAAAGCGGAATTCTAGCACCTCAAGAACATTGCCAAACTCCGTCCTACCCTCACTCAGTCTGAAGCAGAGAATTTCGTCCATGCCTTATCTTCTCAATGCTGCACTACTGCAACGCACTCTTCATCGGGATCCCTGGCAGGAGTCTCCATAGGCTCCAATACATCCTGAACAACGCTGCCAGGATCCTGATGAGAGAGCGGAAACGCCATCACACCCCCCTCATCCTGGCACCTCTGCACTGGCTCCCCATCTCATTCCGGATCGAATTCAAAACCCCCCTGCTGACTTTCCAGTGTATGGAAAGTCATGGCAATGCCCCGCCTGATCTCAAACTACTCTCCCTCTATAACCCCACCCGCACCCTATGGTCAAGCAATAGCCTGCTCCTCCATGGCCCCAAGACCAAGCACTGCTCCAAGGGGGAATCAGGCTTTCAGCTCGACCGCCCCCATCCTCTGGAATGCTCTCCCAGGCCACCTGAAGGCACCACAGACTCTGGGCTCCGTTCAAACGGGCCTAAAGGCTTTTCTCCTAAGAAGGTTTCTGTTGATAGCTGGGCTCCTTGGAGTCCTTGTCCCTTGTAGTGTCAGCTGTGTTCCTTGTGTCAGTTGCCCTGTCTCTGCCCTTTGAGATTATTCTGTATCATGAAAACTGCTTCACAAATGTAATAAATTATTAGTACTTTATGCAGTACATACATTCTTAGAAAAAAAGTTGCTAGCTAGAACCTAAAATGGTGCTTTGGCTGGAAGCAAAAAAGGTTCTACCTGGAACAAGTGTTATCCTATGGGAACAGCCAAAGAACCCTTTCGGATGTCAAAGAAAACTTTAGCTAAAAAAAAAAACAGCCTCTAATTTCACTCTTCCTTGCCATCCCCTTCTCTCTAAACCTCACATTCTCTTTTCTTAGCTTCTCTAATTCTGTACCTCGCTAGAAGAGAATCTGTTTGTTCCCTCTCTCTGTTCTCTCCCTCTCTTTTTTCCTCACGCTTTTGTCTATTTCCCTCCATCTTTCACCCCCCCCTCCACCCTATCCCCTTTCTCCCCCTCTAAGAACACAGTAATCAGAGTCCATTGACTAGTGTGTTGTGTTGTTAGTATCAGTCCTGTGATTAGTATCATCAGGGGCTCTAACAGCTCCTCTGCCTCTCTCTCCAAATCAACCTGTAGTCTTGATCACATAGCCGCTGCACATCAAAACAGCACACACAAACGGAGAAACACACACAGAGACACGTGGATATACTGTACACACACAGAGAGAGAGAGACAGACACATGGATACACCCACGCAAACGACACTCTCACTCTCTTCTCACAGAATATTACCCCACAGACCCATCAATATTTAAAAAATATATTGAATCCTCTCCTGTCTGAAACTCAGTCATATAAAAGACCAACAATGCTAGGTCAGGGTGTAGCTCAGCGGATGTCGTTCCACCGTCACACAGAGGTCATTATCACAAAGGAAACAGCTTAAAGAAGCATGGTGCCTCTTCTGTTGATTGACTTACCTGTGTGTCTGACTTACTGTGTGTGAGCCTCCTTCACCCTATCAGGCTACTACGGTGTCTAACTAACGCTGAGATAAAACGCTTTTCTAAAGAGGAAAACATTATCATGTTGACTGGTAATAGGCTTGTTCCCAGCCATATACACCAGGTAAAATAGGTTAATATATGTAGATATAATACGTTCAGTAGGCCTGAATAAAAACACGGGGTGAGTTTCCTGGAAGCTTCGTATAGGATTAAGATAAAATAATATCAGGAAAGATTATCTTAGATTAAATATTATCTTACTAGTACTAAGATGGCAGGGAATTTCTAATATATTCTACGGTAGAGATGGAAGCCCAATGTTTTAATAAGATATACTCCAGCAAAGAGAAGCAGAGATCAGAGAGCAGTGATTGATACAGATATTTCTTAAGGGGTGGATCAGCTTTAATATTGCGGAAAGATTGTTGCTTCCATCAATGTAATTGTCTGCATCATTTCCAATCCCCCATATTTTTGGGGGGTAAATATATACATACTTTATTTTAGAATATACCTTTATTATTCCCCGCAAACCCTACCACCCTTCCCCGAATTGGAGTAAACTAATAAACAATAATACTTAGGCTTCTACCTTCAGTTTCTACATCTTACACATTTTACAGACACAATCTATTTTACAATAGTTATATTTTGTTTGTTTTTAGTCCTTACTCTATTTCTGATGTCCATCCAGTTTGATTTCTATTTGTAACTGTGCTATTTCACAACATTTCTGAACCTATAAACATTTTACAGACCCTGTATGTTTTACATTGGTTATCTTGTTATTAGTCCCACCCTTCAGCTCCATTCAACCCCTCCCATCTCTCTCTTAACACCATCCATTTTGGATTTCTATTTGCCATATATTTCTCAACTGTGCTGTGATGCTTCACAAAAGTACTGAAACTTTCTATTCTCATAGCTTCTACAGATTGCAAATGAAAGATAAAAGTTATTGCTAAAATAATTATTGTATTATTGATTGATTGACTGACTTTTCAAATCCCTCAGTATTGCTATCTGCAGCATTAGTTCTAGGAAAATTTTGCAATTCTTCAGCCATTCCTGGACCTGTTACCAAAAACGAGCTAAATATGGACAATACCAAAATAAATGATCTAATGACTCTGCCTCCTCACAGCAAAATCTGCAGAGCTGGGAAGATTGTATCCCCCATTAATATAACATTCTATTGGTTGCAAGAATTTTGTATAATAATTTAAATTGAAAAAATGTGAAGTTTTGAATCTGGCATTGTTTTGCGTGTCAATTCATAAACCATGTGCCATGGAATGGGTACATCGAAAATCTCTTCCTAACCATTTTGTCAATTATATGGCACAGCTGTACATTTTTCGGTTCTTAAATTAAATTGGTATATGTTTTTATTTATCACAATTTTCTTTAACCATTTATGTTCTTTAATGCAGGGCCGACAGGAACGTTCCTTACTTTTCCTCCTTCTACTTGCCTCTTTAATTTCTGTGATAGCTGCATGTGTGACATAACTCCACCAGTCCTATTTATGATATCATTTACAAAAATACCTTTTTAAACATTTTATTGAAAAATATGCTTTTTTATCTATTAGTATATTTGAGTTTAACCACAATATTTGTTGCATTATTTGTTCTGTCTTTTCAGGTGCATTAAACTGAAATTGCAACCAACTTTCTAAGGCTTGTTTAAAAAAGAATGATATTTTGGAGATGATTTCGTTTTCAAACAACCGAAAGTGAGCAGTTGTTTGCTGAATAAAGGGGAAAAGGCCATTCTTAAACATGGGGTGAGACATTCCTACCAATTTACTAGAGAACCATTTCGGAATTAAGTAGAACTTTTGTATGACTGATGCCTTTAGTGAGAGGTCTAATGCTTTAATATTTAATCATATATAAATAGGCCCTACTCATTTTATCTGGCTTGCCATTCCAAATCAAATTGAATATTCTTTTGTTCATATAATTTAAAAAGCAGGTCACTAGGTGTAGGCAAAACCATAAGCAAATAGGTAAACTGTGATATGACTAAAGAGTTAATCAGGGTGATATTTCCACAAATAGACAGGTATTTTCCTTTCCATGGTAGCAAGATATTATCCATTGTTGCTAACTTTCTATAAAACTGTATTGGAGTGAGAATGTCTTTCTTTCAGGATTTGTATACCGAGTATGTCCATCAGACCATTTTATTGGTAAACTACACAGTAATGTAAAAGTTGCATTTTTTTTTGTGATCGAATACGTAATATAGTACACTAATCCAGAGAGGATAGCAAAAGTATCTATATCCTCTATGAGGCTGTGGAGGGATTCTAATTGTGGTTTTAAAAGAAAACATGAATCATCAGATATAGTTGTTAGTTGTGTTGTTGTTATTGATGTTGTGTTGCTCTGTCACTCTGTACAGTATGTGTCATGGTGTTTATTATTGCTCTTTAATCCTGGCTGTGTACGGGTGGATGAGTGACTGGTGTTTAGAGTGACACTCACTATCATCACATCAGAGGTGATGGAGACAGGGAAGAAAGGGATGAGGTCATCATGGAAAACAAGTCAGGGAGAAAGCGGACAAAGGAAGCACCTGTTTTCCCAGGTGTGAGGTGTGTTTATATGTGTGTGTGCTTCTCCTGCGCCCCTCTCACCTCCTCCGCAGTCTTTCTCCTCCTCCTCGATGCTGTTCTTGATGCTGTCGTACTCCTCATCTATGTTCTGATTGCCTCTAATCTGGCTGAGCACGCGCCGGGCCTTCTGGGTAAGGCCTTTCTGGATCAGCCAGCGGGGGCTCTCTGGCAGGAACAGAAACCCCACGAACTGAAGCACCGCAGGGACCATCGACAGACCCAACATATACCTGGAGAAGAGGAGAAAAGGCAGAGAGAGGGGGGAGGGGTCGGTGAGGGAGAGAGAGAGAGAGAGGGAGAGAGCGATATATTAGTTGTTTCATCTGTGAGAGTGACTCTCTGGCAAAAGGAGGAACCCCATGAACCTGAATACAGCAAGAACCACTGGCAGGAGGGGGGTGCGAGGGAGAGAGAAAATGTAATATATTAGTTGTTTCATCTTTGAGAGGAGAAACTCCATGAACTGCAGCACAGCATGAACCACCAATAAAGTATACTTGGAGAGGATAGGGAGAGAGGGGGGGGGATGGAAAAAGGGAGGAGGAGAGAGGGGGGAGAGAGAGATCAATTAGCCGTTTCATCTGAGAGGATGAGAGAGGAGAAACCCCATGAGCTGGAGCATAGCAGGGACCACTGATGGGTTGCCTCCCACAATGTAGCAATGTTCCAACATACATGTCTGTAGCCTACTTAAGCCTCGTTCACATTACCCATAAACACTCTGTTACGTTGTGCTGGATGTCATGCACTTCAATGGGGAGGTCCACGACGGAGTGGAATGGCAATGCCCCCCCCTTACAGTTGAAGGCTCCGTTGTGAGACCGACGCCGCACACTTTAAAATGTTCCAAACGTTGTGTCGTCTAGTTACCAACAACAACAAAAAACACAGAAAATTACAAATGTGTTTTCGGTGATGGCTTTATGGAACAGGTAGCAACTTTTAAACAATTATCCATTCCTATAAGTGAGAACTATTTTAAAAATGTTAAATAATTACACATGGGCTCTTAAGCCAATTACGTTATGACTGTTGCCCACTTTTAAGTTTATTGTGATGAGATGGTAATGGCGTTTGTTTTTTATGATAATTATTAAGCTGGGGAAGGTACATCTTCTGCTGTTTCTGGGAAACTTGACAATGGCAGATATGGCAATCGCCTTCGTTTTTGCCAATGAAGTGGATGCTATCAAAGCGCCACTTCTTCTACATAAAGCTCAACATGATGAACATCATTTAAAAAAAATGTATTCTTTATTTAACTAGGCAAGCCAGTTGAGAACAAATTCTCATTTATAATGACGGCCGACCCCGGCCACACCCTAAGCCGGACGACGCTGGGCCAATTGTGTTCCACCCTATGGGACTCCCAATCATGTCCGGTTGTGATACAGTCTGGAATTGAACCAGGGTCTGTAGTGACACCTCTAGCACTGAGATGCAGTGCTTTAGACTGCTGCGCCACTCGGGAGTCATGCACTTCAATGGGAAGGTCCACAACGGAGTGGAATGGCAATGCCCCATTGCAGTTGAAGGCTCTGTCGCAAGATGGACGCCGCATACCTTAAAATGTTTTCAACCTTGTGTCGTCCAAGGAATTATTATTCTGATGATAAGGAAATAAGATACAAGCCCATGCTCTTTCTCCCACAATGCTTTGGTTCTGACTTCAAGTTGCAATTGGTGAGGAGCAAATGCAGAAATTCACAAGCCTTGTTTTGTATTTTTGTGATGGTTTTCTCAAAATATAACCAGGTAGGCTACTAGAGTGAGAACATACAAAATATATTTTATATTTGAGATTCTTCAAAGTCGCCACCCTTTGCCTTGATGAAAGCTTTGTACATTCTTGGCATTCTCAATCAGCTTCATGAGGTAGTCACCTGGAATGAATTTCATTTAACTGGTGAGCCTTGTTAAAAGTTCATTTGTTGAATTTCTTTCCTTATTAATGCGTTTGAGCCAATCAGTTGTGTTGTGACGGAGGGGAGGGAGGGGGTTGGGGGGGAGGGGGGTCGATTTGCTGCAAAGAAACAACTACTAAAGGATACCAATAAGAAGAAGAGACTTGCTTGGGCCAAGAAACATGAGCAATGGACATTAGACTGGTGGAAATGTGTCCTTTGTTCTGGAGTCCAAATTGGAGATTTGGACCGCCATTCCTTTGTGAGACTAGGTGTGGGTGACGAATGATCTCCGCATGTGTAGTTTCCCACCGTAAAGCATGGAGGAGGAGGTGTTATAGTGTGGGGGTGCTTTGCTGGTGACACTGTCTGTGATTTATTTAGAATTTAAGGCACACTTAACCCACATGGCTACCACAGCATTCTACAGAGATACGCCATCCCATCTGGTTTGGGCTTAGTGGGACTATCATTTGTTTTCAACAGGACAATGACCCAACACACCTCCAGGCTGTGTAAGGGCTATTTGACCAAGAAGGAGAGTGGTGGAGTGCTGCATCAGATGACCTGGCCTCCACAATCACCCGACCTTAATCCAATTGAGATGGTTTGGGATGAGTTGGACTGTAGAGTGAAGGAAAAGCAGCCAACAACTGCTAAGCGTATGTGGGAACTCCTTCAAGACGGTTGGAAAAGCATTCCAGGTGAAGCTGGTTAAGAGAATGCCAAGAGTGCAAAGGATGGCTACTTTGAAGAATCTCAAATATGAAATATATTTTGATTTTTGGTTACTACACGATTCCATAGTTTTGATGTCTTCCCTATTATTCTACAATGTAGAAAATAGTAAAAATAAAGAAAAACCCTTGAATGAGTAGGTGTCCAAACTTTATATATACAGTGAAAACTGTATATATTTACCAACAATTATATGGGGAATTGGAAATGATGCAGACAATTATATTGATGGCATCGACAATCTGCACTATTAAAGCTGATCTACACCCCCCCCCCCAAAAAAAATCATATATAATAATAATCAAATTGGGTAAATGATGGACCATGTAAAATCGTTGATATTCAAAGATGAGGCATGTAGAGCAATTACATGTATGTATGTATGTATGTACAGTGGGGCAAAAAAGTATATATATATATATTCAGCCACCAATTGTGCAAGTTCTCCCACTTAAAAAGATGAGAGAGGCCTGTCATTTTCATCATAGGTACACTTCAACTATGACAGACAAAATGAGAAAAAAAAACAGAAAATCACATTGTAGGAGTTTTTATTAATTTATTTGCAAATTATGGTGGAAAATAAGTATTTGGTCACCTACAAACAAGCAAGATTTCTGGCTCTCACAGACCTGTAACTTCTTCTTTAAGAGGCTCCTCTGTCCTCCACTCGTTACCTGTATTGTTATCAGTATAAAAGACACCTGTCCACAACCTCAAACAGTCACACTCCAAACTCCACTATGGCCAAGACCAAAGAGCTGTCAAAGGACACCAGAAACAAAAATTGTAGACTGAATCTGCAATAGGTAAGCAGCTTGGTTTGAAGAAATCAACTGTGGGAGCAATTATTAGGAAATGGAAGACATACAAGACCACTGATAATCTCCCTCGATCTGGGGCTCCACACAAGATCTCACCCCGTGGGGTCAAAAAATCCCAGAACCACACGGGGGGACCTAGTGAATGCCTACAGAGAGCTGGGACCAAAGTAACAAAGCCTGCCATCAGTAACACACTACGCCGCCAGGGACTCAAATCCTGCAGTGCCAGACGTGTCCCCCTGCTTAAGCCAGTACATGTCCAGGCCCGTCTGAAGTTTGCTAGAGAGCATTTGGATGATCCAGAAGAAGATTGGGAGAATGTCATATGGTCAGATGAAACCAAAATAGAACTTTTTGGTAAAAACTCAACTCATCGTGTTTGGAGGACAAAGAATGCTGAGTTGCATCCAAAGAACACAGAGTTGCATCCAAAGAACACCATACCTACTGTGAAGCATGGGGGTGGAAACATCATGCTTTCAGGCTGTTTTTCTGCAAAGGGACCAGGACGACTGATCCATGTAAAGGAAAGAATGAATGGGGCCATGTATCGTGAGATTGTGAGTGAAAACCTCCTTCCATCAGCAAGGGCATTGAAGATGAAACGTGGCTGGGTCTTTCAGCATGACAATGATCCCAAACACACCGCCCGGACAACGAAGGAGTGGCTTCGTAAGAAGCATTTCAAGGTCCTGGAGTGGCCTAGCCAGTCTCCAGAGCTCAACCCCATAGAAAATCTTTGGAGGGAGTTGAAAGTCTGTGTTGCCCAGCAACAGCCCCAAAACATCACTGCTCTAGAGGAGATCTGCATGGAGGAATGGGCCAAAATACCAGCAACAGTGTGTGAAAACCTTGTGAAGACTTACAGAAAACATTTGACCTCTGTCATTGCCAACAAAGGGTATATAACAAAGTATTGAGATAAGTATTTGGTTAATAACAAAAGTTTATTTTCCACCATAATTTGCAAATAAATTCATAAAAAATCCTACAATGTGATTTTCTGGATTTTTTTCTTCTCATTTTGTCTGTCATAGTTGAAGTGTACCTATGATGAAAATTACAGGCCTCTCTCATCTTTTTAAGTGGGAGAACTTGCACAATTGGTGGCTGACTAAATACTTTGTGTGTGTGTGTGTGTGTGTGTCTCACCTCCATCCATCATGGCGTAGGTAGCTGAAGGCCCCGTCTATGATGCTGGCAGTGAACTGGCCTCCTGTGATAAACAGTGTGTTTACTGTCACCAGCTGGCCTCTCAGGTGGGGGGGGGACGTCTCGGCTATGTACACTGGCACCGTCATGGACGCAATACCTACTCACGTGGGATGGGTCAGAAGAATAGTGAAGACACAATGAGGAGTGTGGAACTGTAGTGTAGTGTGAAGATGCCCCTAGATGCTAATCTTGGATCAGTTTAGCATTTCCCCCACTAAATGGTTAAGGTTAGGATTAGGGGAGGGGAAGCTGATACTAGATCTGCACCTAGGGGAAACTTCACCCTGGAGCATACAATACAGTCAAAGTTTATGGATAAGTGCAAATTCAGCTTTTATGATCAATTCAGTTCACTGGTTTACCTAATTCAAGAACAAATGGTATAGGATCTGAGTTAGGCATGAAACAACATATCCTCTCCACACTCTCTACCTCTGTCAATCAAGCGGAATCTGAGTGTCTTCAGTCACATCTCTCATCTAGAGAACCTAATCAAAACACTCAACCACTGAGCTGCGGCACCAATCACACACTAGTCATTAGGGCACTAAAGAGCCCTCATCATTTCACACAACATCAATAATGTCTGGCAGACTGAACAACATCAACCACATCGGTCATCTCTGTAAGCAGATCTACAACATAAATCTCAAGTGCATCCACTACATCAGAGATATTGTAGCCTATACCAGCATGTAAGTCATTGTTGTTCTCAGCTGCTGCAGCCACTGACCATGCCAAAACGACTACATATTTACACGGACTGCTAGAACAAACAGCATGTGTTTGCCCAGATTCATCTGACAAGGGCTGTGACATCACCGCTCCGATCTGCGCCACACCGATAAGGGACTATTAACAGCACCCAGAGTGCACTACTTCCCGTCTCTCCTCCAGTTATCCGGCAGACGATGTAGCTACCTGTTGCCGTGGGAACCGCTTGCTTCGCCATGCAGCCACTCAATTATAAGACACCGGCTGGAGTTAATATCTGGGAGACGCGAGACGTTTTATTAGCATTTCATTAATTTTCTTTTAAACACAGGAGTGAGGGCTGGAGGGATGGATCCTACTGTTAAAGGGAGTAGCCCTAGGGTTGCCGCTCATACGGTACACACCTGGGGTGACCAACCCTAGAGGTGTGGTTGATAGAGTTTCCAACTACACCTGTAGAGCTACTAGCTGTGCAGATTTTTTGCTCCAGCCCTGCAGTGACCTAACACACCTGATTCAGCAGATCATGGTCCAGACTCAGAATGAGGGCCTTGATTAGTTTACCATTTCAGTCAGGAGTGTTAATGCAGGGCTAGATCAAAAACATGCATACCCACACATACTCCAGTGGGTAACACTACCAAGTAAACAACTAGAGCTGAGCATGCTTCAACATAGCTAACGGGTTCTACTCTGTTTGCTCTTTCTGTCAAAGGCTGCTCCTCTACATATCACATTTGACATGTTTGTCATTTTATGTTCATCATACACATGCAGAGAGCAGAACAAATAACTGAACCAAACACGTGGTTTTGAATGGAATTAAGAGTAGTGGAGGGTAAAATATAATAAAAGAGAGAGAGTGTGTTAATGTTTTTGGGACATTATCCTAATATTAGATAAAACCCTAATGCAGGACATGCACTATATATTTGCCATGTTTTTGCCGTCCCAGGTGAATATTCATGACGGGGTGAAATCCTATGAACTTGGGATAGGATTCGTATGTTGGGACACGCCTCGTTTGAGCGGGTCTGGGACACACCGATGATGGCTGTTCCGTTTTCCAGACCCCTGTTGGATGTCCCGATAATTTTCTGACGTCAGAAATGTTGGTTGTGCACCTTGCAGTATGAGGAGTGCTATAACACGATTGGGCAAGGATTACTGCGAATAGCCAATGAGCACTCAGCATGTGAGACCAAAACAATGATGGCGAATTGGAAAGGAACAACAACATGCACCATGTGGACCGAGGTGGTGGAAGACTGGTGATTGGTGGAGCTGTGGACAGAACGCAACTGCCTTTTCAATATTACCTCCACCTCTTACCGTGTCAGAAACCAAGAAGATATTTTCATATTAAGTCAATATTCTGCATCTGTCTTTTTTTAAATAATGGTTTCTGCACATAATGTGCACAGTAATAAACAACTGAGAAATGCAGTGCAAGATCAATTAGGGAATCATTGTGTAATGTGAGCACCACCGTCCTGGGGTTGAGGATGGACGGAATTAAAGATTTGGGACATGGAAATCTGGAAATGTGAGTGCGTCCAAGTTAAGATTTTAGAAGTTGTGTAGTGCATGCCCAGCATAACTAAAACTTAATGTAAATCTTAACTAATGTTCTAGAAATGATCCCGGTTTGCTGGGTTGTTTCTAAGAGTGGGAGAGCCCTCCTTTCCTCCCAATCAGTCCCTACTCCTGTTATCAGCGACAGCCTTTGGTAAGTCCCTCCGGTCTCCCCAGGCCTCTACTCAGACACATGTGGAGTCCACCACCAAGATTTTATTTAAACTTTATTTTATCAGGGAGTCATACTGAGACCAAGGTCACTTTTACAGATGAGCCCTGAATGACATAAATACACAGATCAAAATAGAAATACAAAACGCAAGCAGAAAGAAAAACACGGTGTGAACGAATCAGCTTCTCCGAAACACCCTAACACAGGCGGGAGGCACAAAATTAAAGCTTTCTCTGTGGTTGGAATATCCGACATCCCCACAGGCCCCCATCTCTACTCCCAATCCCCCCCCCCCCCCCCCCCCCCCTCCAGCTCCTCTCCCGGCACACCTAATATAGAGGAAGACACAAAGAAATTAGTGGGCCCAGGTGTGTACTAATTGACTTTACACTGAGTACCTATCCCCCGAGGAGGGTGCTGTCGTGTCGTCTTCCTCCGGGCCGGTCACGGAACTCTCACAATGGTCATAAAAAACAAAACACATTCATCAGTAATAATACGGTCCTCAATCAGCTTTCTGAATCACCCTCAAGGCACAACAACATCAAATGTAAGAACATTTTGAAGGCACCTTATTTGTGAAACACAACTAAAAGCTGATTTACCTACCTCAGTAGAGACCAAAGGAACTTTCAGTTACCACACCCCGTCTCCGGGATGGCTAAAGTTTAGCAATTACTTTTTTTGTAAAAGGGCTCTATAAATGAAAGCATAGCAATGTATCGTGCAATGTAACCTACGTGACATCAATGAGGGCCAACCAACTTTCTGGTAGAGAATGCAGTGACGAGTATAATAATAATGTAGTATCTGTGTTTTCTTTATATGGGTCTTGATAGTATCACTGCTCTTTAATAAGCTTTACGTATCGGCCCAACGGCCTTCGTCAGAGCGGGTTCCTTATTTCTTCTCATTTTCTTCAACTGTTACCATGCACCTGCAAAAAAACATTTATTTGAAAGTCCAAAGTTCATCATCAATATAAACGACAATTTAGAAAACATGAACAAAAAGGAACAAAGTGTGCATGTGTGTGATGCTTATTTATGCTGTCTTAGTCCATGTATTTGTTACAAACCACAAGCATGTGACGGTGCTCTTTGCAGATGGGTGAATTGCACTGAACACCAGCAGCTGACTTTTCTATCCTTTGCTCTTGGGCAGAGCTGGCACCTCTTCCTCTTTTGGCCCTGGCTCTTTTGGCCCTGGCTCTTTTGGCCCTGTCGCCATAGTCTAGGACCGATAGGAATGTCGACTGAATAATCTATTTAGCGAGAGGCAGGACCGATTTCTATAGAAGACAATTTTTATTCTCAGCTTGTAAACTAACACATCAATATGCAATATCGAGCCTCCCAGGTGGCGCAACGGTCTAGGGCACTGCATCGCAGTGCTAGCTGTGCCACCAGAGACTCTGGGTTTGCGCCCAGGCTCTGCCGCATCCGGCCGCGACCGGGAGGTCCATGGGGCGACGCACAATTGGCCTAGCTTCGTCTGGGTTAGGGAGGGTTTGGCCGGTAGGGATATCCTTGTCTCATCGCGCACTAGCGACTCCTGTGGCGGGCCGGTCACAGTGCACACTAACCAGGTCACCAGGTGTTTCCTCCGACACATTGGTGCGGCTGGCTTCCGGGTTGGATGAGTGCTGTGTTAAGAAGCAGTGCGGCTTGGTTGGGTTGTGTTTCGGAGGATGCATGGCTTTTGACCTTAGTCTCTCCCGAGCCTGTACAGGAGTTGTAGTGATGAGACAAGACAGTAACTACTAACAATTGGAGACCACGTAATTGGGGAGAAAGGGGGTAAAGATTCCCCAAAAAATGTGATATCAAACTTATTTTTATGAACTCTAGAGAACAACATATTCTTCAGTACTAATTTCAGGTCAACAAAGGTTTTCTGTAATACAATGAAGTCAGAGCATGGGGCCAATAGAATACACAACAGTATCATCAGCAGGTTATCATTTAATGAAGCTGCCAGTTGAGGACTGTCATGGCTCAACATAACTGCTGACACAGGCTGTGAACAAGCAACTCGGTGGCATTCTCTCTTTACTGTGTCGCCACCATGCTCGATGCTATGTACAAGAATCGCTACTTCAATGAAGACAAGAAACAGGGATTACGTGAAATACATACACAGCTGGACAAGTTGGAAACGGACACAGTGACAGTGAGCACCGAGGAAGAGAGGCCACGGACAGACAGAACTGAAACTTCACTGCTTCACATGTATGATGAAATCCTGGTTGAGAACGAAATGACTAAACAAATGAACAACGAAACAGCACAGCAAGTAAGTGAAAAAAATAGGTTTTGATTATGTTTATACTGGTAATGGGGACATACGTAAATGCCAACAAAATAACTTGTTGGTCTCTGTGTGTGTGTGTGTGTAACCTTTATTTAACTAGGCAAGTCAGTTAAGAACACAGGCTCTGAAATTATTGACACACTTGATAAAGATGAGCAAAAATGATTATAAAATACTGAGGTATATTGTATACTAAAAAAAGGGAAATTATATTCTGTTATACTAATACAATTGCCCCGAGAAATATTTTTTAACAAGTAACAATTGTTTTTCTCATACCCCAGGTTCAATACCTTACCCTGCAAGGATAATGGCATTAAGCCTTTTTCTAAAATGGGAGGGATCTTTGACCATTTCTCCATACAGAATCCTTCCAGATCCTTGATATCCATATGTGAGCAAAACAGCTCCATAACGTCAAAGGTCCACCACTATTTCTTTTAGCTCTGGCCAAAGAGCTCTATTTTCATGTCATCTGACCAAAGTACCGATTCCAATCCAAGTGACAATGCTGTTTAGCAAACTCCAGGCATTTACATTTGTTGGGATGACATGAAAATAGAGCTCTTTAGCCACCCCCACACCTGTGGTAGGTTTGGCATCAAAATGAGTAACGCATGAGCAGAAATAAACCCCATACCTAGAGATGGAGAGGCAAATGATATCAATGTAAACCCGCGTGACCTGATCAATTAACTATTTAGATGGCCCGATAAATTGCATCTTTCAATCTTGGGAAAATAGCAACAATTCAATGTTTTGAAAGATTGATGTGTCTGTGGGGTAATATTGAGAGAGTTCACTGTGTGTGTGTGTGTGTGTGTGTGTGAGTGAGTGAGTAGTTTTTGTATTTGAAAGATAAAAGGCTGATTCATATTCTCACAGGCTTACTTACTGGGTCTAGTGGTGTCCAAAAAACAAAACAAAGATGAGCTAAATCACTATGACTCGTACATTCAAACAGCAAAACCACACAAAGCATAGCACCCTTCATCCATTCCTCCACTTATTGTGCTCAATGAAAGCAAGAATTAAGACAAGGCTTAACAGTGATGACTTCCAAGCACGGCACACTACTTTACCACTACATGATGTTCCTGCCCAAAGTAACTCCAGATTATGAACATTATTCTACTAAGCATGACACGCAAATCTTCATTCCCAATCAAAGACAAGGTCAAGACTATGAGTCACCCAGAAGTTGCTAGAAATTCCTTTGGTAGGTCGAATTCTCATTGAATGCCAAACAGCGTGAAATCTTGTAAAAGCCTCCTACCTCCAAAAATACCATAGGCCTAGGCACTGAAGTCAAATATCAGTAACCCTGGAAACAAGCAGTCCCAAAGTAATGGGATGAAGTTTGCAACTTCTGGTTTGATTATTGTTTTGGTATATGGCTAAATAAAGTATTGACTATCCTTTAAAATTTAACCTACATAGATGTTGGGCAATATAACCCATCACATTCCCAACTAGTTATGCCCGCACACGAGGATACTATTGGCACACGTCTCACTTATTTCTCATGTTAGATGACTCGATAGCTTAAGAAGTCAACTTTTTCAGTTTTGTATTAAGTTTGCCAATCAAAATACTGCAGCCTACAAGGCAAATGCAAGTCAAACTAAATGCATGCTCTTCAACCGATCGCTGCCCGCACCTGCCTGCCCATCCAGCATCACTACTCTGCACGGTTCTGACTTAGAATATGTGGAACACTACAAATACCTAGGTGTCTGGATAGACTGTAAACTCTCCTTCCAGACGCACATTAAGCATCTTCAATCCAAAATTAAATCAAGAATCGGCTTCCTATTTCGCAACAAAGCATACTTCACTCATACTGCCAAACATAACCTCATAAAACTGACCATCCTACCGATCCTCGAATTTGGCGATGTCTTTTCCATAATAGCCTCCAATACTCTACTCAACAAATTGGATGCAGTCTATCACAGTGCCATCCTGTTTTGTCACCAAAGCCCCATATACTACCCACCACTGCGACCTGTACGCTCTCGTTGGCTGGCCCTTGCTTCATACTCGTCGCCAAACCCACTGACTCCAGGTCATCTACAAGTCTCTGCTAGGTAAAGCCCCGCCTTATCTCAGCTCACTGGTCACCACAGCAGCACCCACCCGTAGCACACGCTCTAGCAGGTATATCTCACTGGTCACCCCCAAAGCCAATTCTTCCTTTGGCTGCCTTTCCTTCCAGTTCTCTGCTGCCAATAACTGGAACGAACTGCAAAAATCACTGAAGCTGGAGACTCATATCTCCCTCACTAGCTTTATGTTACGGTTTTCTAGGTGTGAAGGAGAGTCTGACCAAAATGCAGCGTGTAGATTGCGATCCATGTTTAATGAACAAAAAACGAAACACGAAATAATACAAACACTACAAAAACAAAGAAAGTAACGAAAACCGAAACAGCCTATACTAGTGAAAACTAACGCATAGACAGGAACAAGGACACTAAGGACAATCACCCACGACAAACTCAAAGAATATGGCTGCCTAAATATGGTTCCCAATCAGAGACAACGATAAACACCTGCCTCTGATTGAGAACCACTCCAGACAGCCATAGACTTTGCTAGATAACCCCACTAGCTACAATCCCAATACATACACACCAAAACCAAGACAAAACACACCACAATACAAAAACCCCATGCCACACCCTGGCCTGACCCAATACATGAAGAAAAACACAAAATACTTAGACCAGGGCGTGACAGAACCCCCCCCCCCTAAGGTGCGGACTCCCGAACGCACCTCAAAACAATAGGGAGGGTCCGGGTGGGCGTCTGTCCATGGTGGCGGCTCCGGCGCGGGATGTGGAACCCACTCAGTCAATGTCTTAGTCCCCTCTCCTCCCGTCCCTGGATAGTCCACCCTCGCCGCCGACCATGGCCTAGTAGTCTTCACCCAGAACCCCACTGGACTGAGGAGCAGATCGGGACTGAAGGACAGCTCGGGACTGAGGGGAAGCTCGGGAGTGAGAGAAAGCTCGGGAGTGAGAGAAAGCTCGGGAGTGAGAGAAAGCTCGGGAGTGAGAGAAAGCTCGGGAGTGAGAGAAAGCTCGGGAGTGAGAGAAAGCTCGGGAGTGAGAGGAAGCTCGGGAGTGAGAGGAAGCTCAGGCAGGTAGGTAGATCTACCAGATCCTGGCTGGCTGGTGGTTTCAGCAGATCCTGGCTGACTGGCAGATCCTGGCTGACTGGTGGATCTGGCGGATCCTGGCCGACTGGCGGATCCTGGCCGACTGGCGGATAATGGCCGACTGGCGGATCCTGGCCGACTGGCAGTTCTGGCAGATCCCGGCCGACTGGCGGAGTCTGGTTGACTGGCAGATCTGGAAGAGTCTGGTTGACTGGCAGATCTGGAAGAGTCTGGTTGACTGGCAGATCTGGAAGAGTCTGGTTGACTGGCAGATCTGGAAGAGTCTGGTTGACTGGCAGATCTGGAAGAGTCTGGTTGACTGGCAGATCTGGAAGAGTCTGGTTGACTGGCAGATCTGGAAGAGTCTGGTTGACTGGCAGATCTGGAAGAGTCTGGTTGACTGGCAGATCTGGAAGAGTCTGGTTGACTGGCAGATCTGGAAGAGTCTGGTTGACTGGCAGATCTGGAAGAGTCTGGTTGACTGGCAGATCTGGAAGAGTCTGGTTGACTGGCGGATCTGGAAGAGTCTGGTTGACTGGCGGATCTGGAAGAGTCTGGTTGACTGGCGGATCTGGAAGAGTCTGGTTGACTGGCGGATCTGGAAGAGTCTGGCTGACTGGCGGATCTGGAAGAGTCTGGCTGACTGGCGGATCTGGAAGAGTCTGGCTGACTGGCGGATCTGGAAGAGTCTGGCTGACTGGCGGATCTGGAAGAGTCTGGCTGACTGGCGGATCCTGGCAGACTGAAAGATCTGGCTGCTCCATGCTGACTGGCGGCTCTGGCTGCTCCATGCTGACTGGCGGCTCTGGCTGCTCCATGTAGGCTGACAGCTCTGGCAGCTCCTTGCAGACTGACAGCTCCGCGCAGACTGGCAGCTCCTTGCAGACTGGCAGCTCCTTGCAGACTGGCAGCTCCTTGCAGACTGGCAGCTCGGGCTGCTCCATGCAGATTGACAGCTCTGGCTGCTCCATGCAGACTGACGCTCTGGCTGCTACATGCAGACTGACATCTCTGGCTGCTCCATGCAGACTGACATCTCTGGCTGCTCCATGCAGACTGACAGCTCTGGCTGCTCCATGCAGACTGGCATCTCTGGCTGCTCCATGCAGACTGACAGCTCCTTGCAGACTGACAGCTCCTTGCAGACTGACAGTTCTGGCTGCTCCATGCAGACTGGAAGCTCTGGCTGCTCCATGCAGACTGAAAGCTCTGGCTGCTCCATGCAGACTGAAAGCTCTGGCTGCTCCATGCAGACTGAAAGCTCTGGCTGCTCCATGCAGACTGAAAGCTCTGGCTGCTCCATGCAGACTGACGGCTCAGGCTGCTCCATGCAGGCTGGCAGCTCTGGCTGCGATGAACAGGCAGGAGACTCCAGCAGCGCTGTAGAGGAGGAAGGCTCTGGCAGCGCTGAACAGGCGGGAGACTCCGGCAGCGCAGGAGAGGAGGAAGGCTCTGGCTGCGCTAAACAGGTGGGAGAATCCAGCAGCGCTGTAGAGGAAGAAGGCTCTGGCAGCGCTGAACAGGCGGGAGACTCCGGCAGCGCAGGAGAGGAGGAAGGCTCTGGCTGCGCTAAACAGGAGGGAGAATCCAGCAGCGCTGTAGAGGAGGAAGGCTCTGGCAGCGCTGGAGAGGCGAGGCGCACTGTAGGCCTGATGCGTGGTGCTGGTACTGGTGGTACTGAACCGAGAACACGCACAGGAAGCCTGGTGCGGGGAGCTGCTACCGGAGGGCTGGAGTGTGGAGGTGGCACAGGATGGGCTAGACCGTGAAGGTGTACTGGAGATCTTGAGAGCAGTGCTGGCACAGGACGTGCAAGGCTAGGGATGTGCACAGGAGGCCTGGTGCGTGAGGCTGGCACCAACTTCACCAGCCGACTAACACGTACCTCAGGACGAGTATGGAGCGCTAACCCAGGTGCCATCAAATCCCCGACACGTTCCGTCGGGCGAATTCCATGCAAAAAGCACCAACACAGCAACTCCCTCATTTCTCTCTCCTCCAATTTCCCCATTAACTCCTTCACAGTCTCTGCTTCGCTCACCTCCAACACCGGCTCTGGTTCTGGTCTCCTCACGATAAACAGGGAGAGTTGGCTCAGGTCTGACTCCTGACTCTGCCACACTCTCCCTGAGCCCACCCCCCAATACATTTTTGGGGCTGATTCTCAGGCTTCATTCCGAGTCGCCGTGCTGTCTCCTCATACCGGCGCCTCTCCGCTTTCCCCGCCTCCAGTTCTTCTTTGGGGCGGCGATATTCTCCAGGCTGAGCCCAGGGTCCTTCTCCGTTTAGGATTTCCTCCCATGTCCAGAAATCCTTATAGCGCATCTCCTCTTTGGGCTGCTCCTGCCTGTTGACACGCTGCTTGGTCCGTTGGTGGTGGGCGATTCTGTTACGGTTTTCTAGGTGTGAAGGAGAGTCGGACCAAAATGCAGCGTGTAGATTGCGATCCATGTTTAATGAACAAAAAACGAAACACGAAATAATACAAACACTACAAAAACAAAGAAAGTAACGAAAACCGAAACAGCCTATACTAGTGAAAACTAACGCATAGACAGGAACAAGGACACTAAGGACAATCACCCACGACAAACTCAAAGAATATGGCTGCCTAAATATGGTTCCCAATCAGAGACAACGATAAACACCTGCCTCTGATTGAGAACCACTCCAGACAGCCATAGTCTTTGCTAGATAACCCCACTAGCTACAATCCCAATACATACACACCAAAACCAAGACAAAACACACCACAATACAAAAACCCCATGCCACACCCTGGCCTGACCCAATACATGAAGAAAAACACAAAATACTTAGACCAGGGCGTGACACTTTAAGCACCAGCTGTCAGAGCAGCTCACAGATCACTGCACCTGTACATAGCCCATCTGTAAATAGCCCATCCCCATACTGTAGTTTATTTATCTTGCTCCTTTGCACCCCAGTATCTCTACTTGCACATTCATCTTCTGCACATCTACCATTCCAGTGTTTAATTGCTATATTGTAATTATTTCCCCACCAAGGCCTATTTATTTCCTTACCTCATTTGCACACACTGTATATAAACTTTTTCTACTGTATGTTTGTTTATTCCATGTGTAACTCTGTGTTGTTGTATGTGTCGAACTGCTTTGCTTTATCTTGGCCAGGTCGCAGTTGTAAATGAGAACTTGTTCTCAACTAGCCTACCTGGTTAAATAAAGCTGAAAATGTGCTGTCATGGCCTACCCGTACACAGATAACCTGAAGTGAAAAGTAAATTCAGCAACTCTCTGAGGACAGTGGAAATTGATAAAGGAGATTATTTATTGTTAAAAGTAAAACCCACGCATTTTGGTCGTTGGCCTTCATCAAGGTTTTACTAATCTCTCATTGACATACCAGATCTTCGGTTCTGGCCTTCTGTGTTGGTTGTAGATGAAAAAGGAAGATGCTTTTATATATTTCAAAATGGCCACCTATAGGCTAGGGGATCAATCACAATCGGACACAAAACATGATGTGATTGGTTGCAATCAGTTGCAAAAACCTGACAGATAGGCGGCCATTTTAATATACATAGCCTAGGCCCTACTGCTAAACACCTCCTCTAATATTCTATATGTAAAACTCTGAAAACCTCTGGGGCACATTACCCATTTTAGGTTGGAAATTTGTTTCTAGTATTAATGTAAGCAAATTTCAGGTGAATCTGGAGGTTATAAATCATACAATATCTTAATGTGCAGAAATAAATCGTACAATATCTTTAGAAATGTTGATTTTGATGAGTTAGCTAGCTAGTTAGTTAGCATGAGTTAGCATCTGCTGGGAATTAAGAGAATTTGCAGGTAAAAAAATGCATGTGTTAGGTCTACATAAATATCTACGCATAGGTTATTAGTGAGATGTGCAATGCCATTTTGTTTCTATATTTGATTGGTCTAATAAAAATGATAACTAGCTTTCAAGAGTCAATTACTCAAAAATGACTAAATGAAACTGATAAAATGGGTTTTATCACAGTAATTTTCAGCGGACCTCTTGCCCCAATAGTTGGGCAAGACACCCCTTTTCTATCATTTTTATTTTAATAACTAAAACGTTGTCAACTGTGTCCAAAACGTTGTCAACTGTGTCTCCCATGCTAATTGCGCATGGTGTCTTGTGAATGAGATAAGTAAACAAGTGAAAAGTTGCAGAAACTTACCAAGTCCAAGCCCGACAATGAGACGTCCGACCAGTAGAACCTCCTTATCAGGAGCTGCGCTAAGCACTATTCCCCCAGCTGTGAAGATAAAACTAGCCAGGAGGATGCAGACCCTGCGCCCGAAAACTCCGTTCAACAACCCGCCAGCCAACGCGGACAGCGCGGCGGTAGCCACAGTACTAGAGATCAGAACCTCCTGCCACAGGGCGCTGAGATTCATCTCCCTCTTGAGCAGGAGCATCGCTCCCGAGATTACCCCGGTGTCATAGCCGAACAGAAAGCCACCCAGCGCGGAGAACGCAGCTAGAACATAAACAAACGCAGGTGTGACATCTTGCTGGAACTGTTTACGCGCCTCTCTCTCCAGGTCCCGGGTGGAGGTGGCGGCAGTGGCATTGGCAGGGACATCGGCAGCCTGGCTGTTGATGCTCGCGTTGGACGAAGCTTTGATGAGGCTCCGCTCTCCGTCATCGTTCACTTTCTTCCTCCTCTCACCCATCAGGTTGCTCATACTACGAAGATTATAGTCATTGTCGCTCGATTTTCGGGACATAAGGGAAACAAACGCACCCACGAAATGTTCACAGGACTGTAATTGGTTGGTTAATTGTTAAGAGATGTTTGTTGTCCTCACAGTCGAGCAACTGGTCCAAAAACCGTTAATTATTAATAATTCGAGTTGACAGAAGTTGGTCTGTAGCCGTGGTCACAGGCTACAGAAGTGTCATTGCAGTGGTACTGATGAGGGTTACTCTTTAATTCTCTGTCTCTCTCTCGCGCTCTCTCGCTCTGACGTAGAGGTATTGCTTTGCTGCAAGCTGCCATATAGACACTGGCCGTGTTCCAGAGAATCAAAATTACTGCAGGTGACTGCCTACTGACTATCAGTAGTCAGTAATCAATCACCTTACATCATAAATAACCTATAGTGCAGGGCTATTCAACTGGCGGCCCAAAGGACAAGCACTAGCGTTTTTTTTGTGGTTTCTTGCACCTTTGTGGCATATTGATTTTTTGTTTGTTTTCTTCATATGAATTTGGCTCTAGCATTTGAACGGTTTAAGCTACAAAATATTAGGACCCCATTCCTGAAAGCTACCAGTCTAACACATATGTGGCTTCTGTTTCCCTTTCTGGACAAGGACTTGTTAGAAGGGAGTGTGACAAAAAAAACGTGCCTAATGACTGAGGGACACGAATTCAAAGCATGCTTCTTTCAAAATGACGTATTACTTTGAATAATCTTTTAAATAAAACATAATGATGAACAAGCATTGTGCCTTTTTTATGATGATCACATTTTGGGGTTGCACATGGATTCACGTTGTTTGAGTTCTCTCCACTTCTATGCAAATTACTTTTCGCAACATTGAATTTTAAGGAAAGTGCTTTATTTGCGCTTGCATTTCTTTGTTTATGCTCAAAATTCTTTGCATGTTTCGTCACAATATTGTTTTGAACTGATGCCCGACTGAGCTTTCTACTCACAGGAAGTCGGTGGCACTTTAATTGGGGATGACGGGCTCGTGGTAATGGCTCGAGCAGAATAAGTAGAATGGTATCAAATAAGTCAAACACAAGTTTCCATGGGCAGCCTCCACTGGTTCTACTCAATGCATGTCAATGAGCACAGATGAAGATTTCATAAAAAGTGCATTACAGTAGCGGGGAAATACTATGATATTCAAAAGAGGCAAATAATTGTCATAATTTTGATGTCCCCAGATTGACTTTAGATGCAGTATAACGTTAGCTAGTTCAAATTTGTGTGGAGACCACCGGATTTTAGCTAGCTAACGGTAGAATTGCTAGCTATTTTTGACTAACTTTGCTAACTAATGACAACATTGCCATATGTCTGAAGTAAATTTGACGACATGATAATGCTGGCAAAGTTGTTTCCTACTAAATATTTGACTACTCTAGCAATGTCATTGTATTTCCAGGCATTATAGTGTAATTTAGACAATAATAGTTAGCCTCCATCCAGAATGACTGAGTTGACCACTTTTATTTGTCTTTTTTATTTTACCTTTATTTTACTAGTCAAGTCAGTTAAGAACAAAGTCTTATTTACAATGATGGCCTACCCCGGCCAAACCCGGACGACGCTGGGCCAATTGTGCACTGCCCAATGGGACTCCCAATCATGGCCAGATGTGATACAGCCTGGATTTGAACCAGAAACTGTAGTGACACCTCTTGCACTGAGATGCAGTGACTGCTGCGCCACTCGGTAGCCCTTTAGGGTAACACTATATCGCTGGCAGAGGGTGATTTGAGAACGTTCATAACAATGGCATGACGCAACCGAGTGACAGAGGTGCAATTAAGGTCACACCCATTATCTCCCAGCCTACTCCAGTGTCCAAGAACCCCGCCTACCTCCTCTGGAGTGCTACGCTGGAGATTCCAGAACCTGTCGGGCATTTCTCTCTCAGTGCACCATCATTTTCAAGCTGCAGCCTTCTTTGTTCCCCTCGGACCGCTCGAGGATAGCGTACATCATAACGCTGATGTTTGGAAGGGTACTCGCCTGGGCCACGTCGGTGTGGGAGCAACAGTCCGCCGTCTGCCTCAGTCTGGAGGACTTTGTGGAGGAAGTTCGTAAGGTGTTTGATTCTCCGTTGTCCGGGAGAGAGGCTGCTCGTTATAGCTGCACCAGCTACGTGGCAGACTATGCGGTGGATTTTCGCACATTGGCGGCTGAGAGTGCCTGGAACCCGGAAGCATTGTTCGACCTGTTCCTTTACGGATTATCGGAGGTGATCAGAGATGAGCTTGCAGCTCGGGCGCTGCCCATGGACCTTGACTACCTCATAGCCTTGAACATCCGGATCGATGGGCGGCTTCGAGAATGTAGGAAGGAGAGGGAATCTGTGCCCTGTCGCCCTCGCTCTCCCTCGATTCCCACCTTGCCTCCGAAGAAACCCGGAGATCCCCGAACTCTACATGTCCGAGTGAACCAGACGTCACCAGAGTCCTCTCGGGAATTACCGAGGTCTGCCTACTTTCCTCCTTCGGAGCCCATGCACCTGGGCAGTGATAGATTGACTGTGGCTGAGCGCTTACACCGTCTCCACACCCAGAGCTGTCTATATTGTAGCTACCTGCCCATTTAAAACCCAGGCTCATCAAGTAGGGGCGAGTACTCTGGTGGGCCACACGGATAATTTTTCCTCTCCCCTTATTCACACCCCTTTCTATGCCATCCTGCTGTGGGGGAACCAGTCGAAATCTCTCCGGGTACTCGTCGACTCTGGGGCCGATGAGAGTTTTTTGGACACTACCCTGCCGTCCGAGCTGGGCATCCTCACTCAGCCCCTCTCCATTCCCATGGACGTTAGAGCGTTGGATGGGCGCTCTATAGGCCGGGTCACTCACCATACCACTCCCATCAACCTACAAGTGTCAGGAAACCACAGTGAGGCAAACCAATTTATGCTGATAGTCTCCTCAGGTTCCCGTGGTATTGGGATTCTCTTGGCTCCAGCAACACAATCCCATCATAGACTGGACTGCGGGTGCCATTATGGGCTGGAGCCTGTTCTGGATGGCCATTGTCTGAAGTCAGCGAAGCCTGCCCCAGGACGTCTTCCTCCAGGAGGTTTTCAGTAAGGCCGGGCCACTTCACTTCCTACGCACCGACCCTATGACTGCAGGATCAGCCTTCAACCTCAACGACATCACTGTGAAGAACCGCTACCCGCTACCACTCATTGCCTTGGCCTTCGAGCCGCTCCAGTGGGCCACTGTTTTCTCCAAGTTGGACCTGCGGAACGTCTACCATCTGGTGCGGATACGGGAAGGGGACGAGTTTAAGACTGCTTTCAATACGGCGGTTGGCCACTACAAATTCCTGGTCATGCCATTTGGAACACCCCTGCTGTGTTCCAGGCCCTGGTTAATAACATTCTCCGCGAAATGTTGAAACGATTCATTTTCATCTACCTCAATGACATCCTTGATTTCTCCCACTCAGCCCAAGAACACATGCTCCATGTTTGACAAGTCCTCCAGAGCCTCTCAGAGAACCAGCTTTTTGTGAAAGCGGAAAAATGCAAATTCCCTCGCTCCACCATCCCCTTACTTGGTTACATCATTGCTGCAGGAAATGTACAGATGGATCCCAGGAAGGTGAAAGCGGTGGTGGATTGGCCCCAGCCTACATCCAGAGTGCAGCTACAACGTTTCCTGGGATTTGCCCATTTCTATCGCCGCTTTATCCACGGTTACAGCACTCTGGCTTCACCACTGTCTGCCCTCACCTCTCCCAAGGTTACGTTCGCATGGTCCCCACCTGCTGACCTCTATCTACTCCCCGTCAAGCATCTCAATTCCAGGAATGCTAGGTGGGCTTTGCTTTTCACCCTGTTTAACTTCTCCCTCTCCTACTGACCAGGATCCAAGAACGTCAAGCCAGATGCGCTGTCACATCACTATAGTCCCGCGGCTACACCCTCTGACCCCGAGATCATCCTTCTCACCGCATGTCTGGCAACGGCACTCAGTTGGGGGATAGAGAAGCAAGTCCGTGAAGCGCAGTGTTCCCAGCCATACCCCGATGGGGGGGGCTCAGATAACTCGATGTTTGTGCATGACGCTGTACGCGGGGGGGATACTCCTCCAGGCTTGTCTGCCACCCAGGCACCTGTCAGACCCTGGCCTTTGTGCGTCAACGCTTTTGGTGGCAGAGACTGGGAGACTAGTCAGGATTGAGAGAAAGGTGAATGGAGCAAAGTACAGAGAGATCCTTGATGCAAACCTGCTCCAGAGTGCTCAGGACCTCAGACTGGGGCGAAGGTTCACCTTCCAACAGGACAAAAAACTGTCATGACTTTCCCTCCTGGGTGAGGATAAAAGAGAGCCCCCCTCTCTCCCACCAGAGAGGAAGGGGGGGAAGTGGGCCGGTTTGATGACTGGTCGTAAACTTTCTGTCTCTGGCCCGGCAGTATGGAGAATAGAATGTCTGAGTTATACAACAGAGAGAGACTTTGCAGTATTTTAACATCAAAAGACTGGACATTGAAACAATATTTCTAACATAAATTATGTGGGAAAAGGTTGGTGGGGCTCCACGCAAATGACCATTGGTATATTTCCGATGTATCCATTCTAAGGAACACTTCGAGAACAAATAAAGCCTACTACAACTGAGGACATTGTGACCTCTGGGGACAACCAGAGACTTACACAACCAGAGACTTTCTGTTGAACAACTCCCCATAGATGGACCGGGTGATGTCAACAGAGAGAGATGACAAAGACATGCATTAACAAGTCCAGTACAGCAAATGAAAGATAAACATATTGTTAATCTACCCATCGTGTCCAAATTTCTTTAATGCTTTACAGCGAAAACACAACATATATTTATGTTAGATCACCACCAAAAAAAAAAAAACACACAGCCATTTTTCCCAGCCAAAGATAGAGTCACAAAAGCAGAATTAGAGATAAAATGAATCACTAACCTTTGATAATCTTCATCAGATGACACTCATATGACATCATGTTACACAATACATTTATGTTTTGTTTGATAATATGCATATTTATATCCACAAATCTCGGTTTACATTGGCGCCATGTTCAGAAATGCCTACAAAATATCCGGAGTAATTACAGATAACAGAAATACTCATCATAAACTTTGACGAAAGATACATGTTTTACATATAATTAAAGATACACACTGGTTCTTAATGCAACCGCTGTGTCAGATTTTTTTTAAACGTTATGAAAAAAGGATAGCATTCAATAATCTGAGACGGTGCTCAGACATAAATATATTTCTCCGCCATGTTGGAGTCAACAGAAATACGAAATTACATCATAAATATTCCCTTACCTTTGATGATCTTTGATCAGAATGCAGTGCAAGGAATCCTAGTTCCACAATAAATCATTGTTTTGTTCCATAATGTCCATTACTAGTGTCCAATTAGCTACTTTTGCTAGCACGTTTAGTTCACATGTCCAAAAGCTGGCGCTGGTCCAGGCGAACTTGGATGAAAACTTTAAAAAGTTATATTCCAGGTCGAATAAACTAGTCAAACTAAGTAGAGAATCAATCTTCAGGATGTTATTATCATATATATCCAATAATGTTCCAACCGGAGCATTCATTTTTGTCTACAGAGTAATGGAACGCAAGGCGATATAATGACTACTGCGCATAACCAGGAACTGGCATTCTTCCAGACCAGTGACTCAAAAAGCTGCCATCCGGTCCCACATCACAACTAGAGGCTTCATTCCACTTTCTACTGACTGTTGACATCTAGTGGAAGGCGAACAGATCCATATCTTATTTGGATGTGAATAGGCAATGAGTTGGAAATCAACCAGCCCCAGAATTTCCACTTCCTGTTTGGAAGTTTGCCTGCCCTTTGAGTCCTGTTATACTCACAGACATAATTCAAACAGTTTTAGAAACTTCAGAGTGTTTTCTATCCAATAGTAATAATAATATGCATATATTAGCATCTGGGACAGAGTAGGAGGCAGTTCACTATGGGCATGCAATTCATCCAAAGTGAAAATGCTGCCCCCTATCCCTAAATGTATACATTGCAATTCGTTCTGAATGAGTGGTCGTTCATGTGCAAAGTATTCACAATCAAATCAAATTGATTTATAAAGCCCTTCTTACATCAGCTGATGTAACAAAGTGCTGCACAGAAACCCAGCCTAAAACCCCAAACAGCAAGAAATGCAGGTGTAGAAGCACGGTGGCTAGGAAAAACTCCCTGGAAATGCCGGAACCTAGGAAGAAACCTGGAGAGGAACCAGGCTATGAGGGATGGCCAGGTTTTTCAAACATTTTTGAGAGGAATGGGAGATTCGATATAGGCAGATAGTTTTTCAAATATTTTCTGGGTCAAGATTTGGCTTTTTCAGGAGAGGCTTTATTACTGCCACTTTTAGTGAGTTTGGTACACTTCCGGTGGCTAGAGAGCCGTTTATTATGTTCAACATAGGAGGGCCAAGCACAGGAAGCAGCTCTTTCAGTAGTTTAGTTGGAATAGGGTCCAGTATGCAGCTTGACGTTTTAGAGGCAATGATTATTTTCATCAAAGTGTCAAGAGATTTAGTATTAAAAAACTTGAGTGTCTCCCTTGATCCTAGGTCCTGGAAGTGTTGTGCAGACTCATGACAACTGAGCTTAGGTTAAATACGCAGATTTAAAGAGTCTGTAATTTGCATTTTAAATGATCTTTTCGTCAAAGAAGTTTATGAATTTATCACTGCTGAAGTGAAAGCCATCCTCTCTTGGGGAATGGTGCCTTTTAGTTAACTTTGCGAGAGTATCATTCCCATGAGCATAGTTTTCCAACTGTATGTATGATGGTTTCCCATGAGCATTGTTTTCCAACTATATGTACGATGGATCTTTCTTTCCCCACCCCTTTTATTGTGAAACAAGCTGTCATATCAGGTTAGTCCACTATGGACTTTTCATTGCATTACGTTAGTAACCAATGTATAATCGATCCTGTGTGTGTTTATGTAATTCTGTGTGATTATTTAGTTAGTTAGTAAATACATAATTAAGCCTGTATCGCTGGAACATCACTTAGACTAGGGTTTGTGCAGATTTGAAGGCAACGACATTCAGAATGAGACTGATATGAGGTAAACAGTTATTAATGGATGACTGGTATGATAACAATATATTCTGATATATTCTTGAGTTAATTCGGGAAACGGTAACTCATTAAACAAACTTTTTCCGTGGTGTCCCAAGATTGCTAATGAGTTAATTGTTACATGATTAATTTAATCACGTAATAATTATACATAGTTCATTAATTTGATAAAATAAATGGCATCACATAGTCACTTCACGACAAACCCTAAGCACACAGCCAAGACAATGTAGGAGTGGCTTTGGGACAAGTCTATAATGGCGCTGGAGGAGATGGCCGTTTTACGGTCCCCTAACCAATTGTGCTATCGTGTGTGTTTTTCCATGTTATTTTTTACTTATTTTGGACATAATGTTTTTGCCAAAGTCTCTTATGACCGAAAGAGTTTCTAAATATCAGGACAGCGATTACTCACCCGTACTGGAATATTTTTTTCTTTCTTTTTTGAGTCAGACGGAAAGGATTTACTCCAGACACACGACAAGGCCCATATCCCCGTCATAAGCGGGACAAAGAGACAGAGATATCGGGGACGTAGGTCTGGGTGCCTTGTAAGGATCCAGCAGCGAGTGGGTAATCTGCCTTTACCATCGATCATATTAGCCAACGTACAATCACCGGATAATAAAATAGACAAAATACGAGCACGTATATCCTACCAACATTAAAAACTGTAATATCTTATGTTTCACCGAGTCATGGCTTAACGACGAAATGAATAACATACAGCTGGCGGGTTTTACACTTTTTCAGCAGGATAGAACTGCTGCCTCTGGTAAGACAAGGGGTGACGGTCTATGCATATTTGTAAACAACAGCAGGTGCACGAAATATAAGAAAGACTCAAGCTTTTGCTCGCCTGAGGTAGAGTACCCCAATATAAGCTGTAGACTGCACTATTTACCAAGAGAGTTTTCATCTATATTCTTTGTAGATGTTTATTTACCACCACAAACCGATGCTGGCACTAAGACCATACTCAATGAGCTGTATACAGCCATAAGCAAACAGGGAGATGCTCATCCAGAGGCGGCGCTCCTAGTGGCCGACGGGACTTTAATGCAGGGAAATTTAAAATCTGTTTTACCTCATTTCTACAAGCATTTTAAATGTGCAATCAGAGGGAAAAAAACTCTAGACCACCTTTACTCCACACACAGAGACACATACAAAGCTCTCCCTCGCCCTCCATTTGTCAAATCTGACCATAATTCTATCCTCCTGATTCCTGCTTACAATCAAATCTAATCAAAACAACAATCATCTAAAGCAGGAAGCACCAGTGCCTCGGTCAATAAAAAAGTGGTCAGGTGAAGCAGATGCTAAGCTACAGGACTGTTTTGCTAGCACAGACTGGAATATGTTCCGGGATTGTTCCGTTGGTATTGAGGAATACATCACATCAGTTACTGGCTTCGTCAATAAGTGCATCGATGACGTTGTCCCCACAGTGACTGTAAGTACATAACCCAACCAGAAGCCATGGATTACAGGCAACATCCGCACTGAGCTAAAGGGTAGAGATGCCGCTTTCAAGGAATGGGACTCTAACCCGGAAGCTTATAAGAAATCCCTCTATGCCCTCCGATGAACCGCCAAACAGGCAATGCGTCAGTACAGCACTAAGATTGAATCGTACTACACCGGCCCCAGTGCTCGTCGGATGTGGCAAGGCTTGCAAACTATTACAGACTGCAAAGGGATGCACAGCCGTGAGCTGCCGAGTGACACGAGCCTACCAGACGAGCTAAATTAATGATATGCTCGCTTTGAGTCAAGTAACACTGAAACATGCATGAGAGCATAAGCTGTTTGGGACATCTGTGTGATCATGCTCTCCATAGCTGATGTGAGTATGACCTTTAAACAGGTTAACATTCACAAGGCCGCAGGGCCAGACTGGAGAGGACGTGTACTCCGAGCATGCGCTGACCAACTGGCAAGTGTCTTCACTGACATTTTCAACCTGCCCCTGACTGAGTCTGTAATACCAACATGTTTCAACCAGACCACCACAGTCCCTGCTCCAAAGACCACTGACATAACCTTCCTAAATCACTGCCAACTCGTAGCAATCACGTATGTAGCCATGAAGTGCTTTGAAAGGCTGGTCATGGCTCACATCAACACCATTGTCCCAGAAACCCTAGACCCCCTCAATGTGCATACCGCTCCAACAGATCCACAGATGATGCAATCTCTATTGCACTCCAAACTGCCCTTTCACACCTGGACAAAAGGAACACCTCTGTGAGAATGCTATTCATTGACTACAGCTCAACGTTCAACACCATAGAACCCTCAAAGCTCATCAATAAGCTAAGGCCCCTGGAACTAAACACCTCCCTCTGCAATTGGATCCTGGACTTCCTGACGGGCTGCCCCCAAGTAGAAAGGGTAGGTACAACACGCTGATCCTCAACAAGGGGGCCCCTCAGGTGTGCGTGCTCAGTCCCCTCCTATACTCCCTGTTCACTCATGACGGCATGGCCAGGCACAACTCCAACACCATCATTAAGTTTGCCAATGACACAACAGTGGCAGGCCTGATCACCGACAACCATGAGACAGCCTATAGGGATGAGGTCAGAGACCTGGCTTTGTGGTGCCAGGACAACAACTTCTACCTCAACGTGAACAAGACAAAGTAGATGATTGTGTACTACAGGAAAAGGAGGACCGAGCACGCCCCCATTCTCATCGACGGGGCTGTAGTGGAGCAGGTTGAGAGTGTCAAGTTTCTTGGTGTCCACATCAACAACAAACTAACATGGTCCAAGCACATCATGACAGTCGTGAAGCGGGCACGACAAAGCCTATTCCCCCTCAGGAGACTGAAAAGATTTGGCATGGGTCCTCAGATTCTCAAAGTTCTACAGCTGCACCATCGAGAGCATCCTGACGGGTTGCATCATTGCCTGGTATGGAAACTGCTCGGCCTCCGGCTGCAAGGCTCTACAGGGGGTAGTGCGTACAGCCCAGGACATCACTAGGGCCAAGCTTCCTGCCAGTCTCCTCTATACCAGGCGGTGTCAGAGGAAGGCCCTAAAAATATTCAATGACTCCAGCCACACAGACTGTTCTCTCTGCTACCGCAATGCAAACCGTACTGGAGCGCCAAGTCTAGGTCCAAAGGACTTCTTAACAGCTTCTACCCCCCAAGCCATAAGACTTCTGAACAGCTAATCAAATGGCTAACCAGACTATTTGCATTGCCCCCTCCCCTCTTTTACGCTGCTGCTACTCTCTGTTTTTTTATCTATGCATGGTCACTTTAACTCTATCTACATGTAGATTTTACCTCGACTAACTGGTGCCCCCGCACATTGACTCTGTACCGGTACCCCCTGTATATAGCCTCGCAATTGTTATTTTACTGCTGCTCTTTAATTATTTGCTACTGTTCTTTTTTATTTGTCTATTTTATACTTAATACCATTTTTTTCTTAACGGCATTGAAGGTTAATTAAAGACTCGTAAGTATCCATTTCACTGTATACCTGTTGTATTCGGTGACAAATACAATTTGATTTGAAGTCTCCGAATGTCCTTGAGTGGCCCAGTCATAGCCTGGACTTCAACCCGATCAAACATCTGTGAAGAGATCTGCAAATAGCTGCGCAGCAACGCTCCCCATCCAACCTGACAGAGCTTGAGAGCATCTGCAGAGAGGAATGGGAGAAACTCCCCAAATACAGGTGTGCCAAGCTTGTAGCGTCATACCCAAGAAGACTTGAGGCTGTAATCGTTGCCAAAGGTGCTTCAACAAAGTACTGAGTAAAGGGTCTGAATACTTATGTAAATGTGACATTTCCGTTTTTTATTTGTAATAAATTAGGAAAAATGTGCAAAAATGTGATTTTGCTTTGTCATTATGGGGTGTTATGTGTAGAATGATTAGGGTAAAAAAAACAATTTGATAACTTTTTGAACAAGGCTGTAATGTAACAAAATGTGGAAAAAGTCAAGGGGTCTGAATACTTTTGAAGGCACTGTATATTAAAGCAATAAGGCAAAAGGGGGTGTGGTATATGGCTAATATACCACGGCTAAGGGCTGTTCTTAGGCACGACACATCGCGGAACGCCTGGACACAGCCCTTAGCAGTGGTATATTGGCCATACTGTATACCACAACCCCCAAGGTGCCTTATTGCTAATATAAACTGGTTACCAACGTAATTAGAGCAGTAAAAATAATTGTTCTGTCATACCCGTTGTATACGGTCTGATATACCACGGCTGTCAATCAATCAGCATTCTGGGCTCGAACCACCCAGTTTATAAATTATATCATATTATATTATTGTCACTTTTATGTCCAGCAGGAACAGAGTTAACCCATTTTAACAAAATCCCTTTATGGTGAGACCACAAAACTTACAAAAAGCCAGTCTTACTACAGATGTCTAGCTACTGTATAGTGCCAAATGCAGATTTTACCTGTAGGGCAATAGTTTTCCAAAATGGCCGCCAACTAAACTTCATGGGGCCAAATTAAGAACTGTTTCACATGGCCAAAACTATATAAATAACAGGTATAATGCCTAATTATGTCTTAATGGTTAAGGTAGTGTGAAAGACTAGCCCCATCCCTCAGCTGCTTATTGCCCCTTTAATGGGACTGAGGGGTCAGAATATCAACAAAAATCTGTGATGTATGGACACATTTTCCCAAATGACTATAAATAGCATTTATAGTCTGTGTGGACTGGAGACAATTCACCAATAGGACCTGTGGTAATTTAACTATTTTTTTATTCTTAAGCTTCCTAAAATATGTATTGGTGCTTGGAAAATCAACTGAGACATTGATTTAAAAAAATAATAATAATGTATTTGTATTTGTGTATTTAAAAAACAATCATTCTTCCAACATGGTGTACTGGTGCTGGGGAAATTCATTAAGATCCAAGGATAAGAAGGGAGAAATAACATTTATTCACTAAATAACTTTGTACATTTTTTCAGTTGTCGGTGCCCAACAGAGATGGTGTACATGGAGTGTCAGGGCCAGTTGGATGACTACTGTTGTGGAACTGAATTCTGTTTTTTCAGCTAGTGCACATCGGTCGAAAGGCCTTTTTCTATATTGCATCTACTCTGTTGTGTAGGAAGTTAACCATTGTATGTAGCATATTGTATGTATTCCACAGATTTCACATAGGACATCTTCTAATGATCAACACAGCACTTTTAGCACTTTTTAATCTAAAAGACTGCATCTCCAATTTGAAAAGGATTTTCTTATTTTATTGAAATGTTTATTTTAGTTATACGAGTACTGTATGTTTGCCAATCGTTTCATGAACTGTAACCACATTGGTTTTTCTGATTTATTTGAACTAAAGTACTGAAGCTTCTACATTGAATAACCATTTACTTAACACAATCAGTTGACTTTCATTGATTCATTTGCACTAGCATAAGTATTTATTGAGTTTGAGTTTGAGTTTATTTTTTATTTTTTATAGGGACAGTGCACATTAATCAACATTTCAGTAAAAGTGCCGGTTTTAGCCAACCGGCTAATTTTCAACCGCAGTCCCTGGGCAGGTTATTAAAAACAATTACAATATAGACAATAGCAACATAGAACAAGCAAGACATAGCATACAGACAGAGCAACATAGGACAAGCAAGACGTAGCATACAGACAGAGCAGCATAAAACAAAAAGCAGCAAGACAAAATTCATAAAAGCAACAAAGTGTTTCCACACCTCACAAGCTACAGACAACAGACAACATGGAGTGGCAACACACAGCTAGGGACCATGTTCACAAATCTGATTGACCTTTAGACATGTCTTCAAGCATTTTGTGAAAGTGTGATATGTGGTGCAGTTATGTGTGTCTGATGGCAGTGTATTCCAGACATGGGAAGCTCTCACAGAGAATGCAGATTTACTAAAGGTGCTTTTCCTTAGGGGAACTATACAGTCACCTCTCATGGCAGACCTTGTGGATCTGCTGCCATATGTCTGGGTTTTCTGTTTAACAAAAATATTGAGTGGAGGGGGAGCCAGGCCATTGAGGATCTTGAATACAAGACATGCGTCGGTGTATTTATTAAGATTCATGTGATACATTAACATCAGTATTGATTAGCTGAATTCAACGAAAGTTGCTAATCCTATCAGAAATGTATAGGTACACTATTACCTACCAATCAGGATCAGTTTCTATGGCAATTCTATGGCTGCCATGGGTTCTCGACCTTTCCTCTCTGGGGCCTACTGAGACACCCGTCAAATCTGGAGACCCTGTAAGAATAATACATATATTTTCTGAGATAACATTTTAAAGATGAAACCCTACTGAAATTAAATGGCGCAATGTCACTAACACTAACCCTTTAGTCTTCATATTAAACAAGAATAATATATTTACATTTAAAACAGTGCTCTTCCATAAAATGTTTCCTTCTTGTTGCTGATGTTGTTCTATTCATGTTGGAATGTTGATAGTTTATTTTGTTTTTCCATGCTTTTCCATAGACCTGTCAGAACTCTGTAGGCCCACTAGGTGTTCTAGCTCCCCTGGTTGAGAACCATTGTTCCACAGCCTCCTGTCTCATCCTCAGTTGAGGGAGAGCGACATTGTTTGAAACTTTATATCAAAGACCTGGAAGACTTTGAATTCGCATGGCTACACCCTGCCTGAGAAAAACATTTGTGAGTTTCACGAGGGAGGAAAAAGGACCTTAATCACTGCAAGTCTGTAGAAGATTTATACTTTAACTCTGCATGACAGGCTTGTAAAATACATTGTTTTTAGTAGTAGGACTCAAGGAGAGGATTTACAGTGTATCATGGAGTCTCTCATATGATATTCTCTCCATGAGTACAGCGGTTGTGTGTGTGTAAATGTGTGAGCGTGTTTCTGTGTGTAATTGTGTTTTGCATCTGTGCCACAGTGTTCCGTGAACCTTGTGGACTCTCTTCTCCAGGATACCTATGGATGGGTCCTACCTCTCTCATGGACACTCATATTTTTTAGGGGAAGACCTGCATGTTGACATGATCAAAAGAGTTCGCGAGTGGTGGCCTGCGGTTACTCACTACTGTAGAATGGATGTTATAGTTTCAGCCAATCAACATCCAGGATCCAAACTACCTGTGTTATAATACCTCTTTGAGATAAAGGTTTGCTCTTTGACCAAAGTCCAGTCAGTGAAATCCTCTGCCACTCTGCCACATCTCTCCATCTCCTCGTGGGACCTCTGCTGCTGCACTGGTAAAAACATTTTTTTTTAAATCAATATATTGTATTTCACAACATTCCTTGTGTTAGATAATGTGTGTTGCCCACAGTATGTTGATTGATTTGACAATAAACAATCCAAAACAACCGTGAAGCTTACACGCTAAGTGCCACAAACAAAGACAACTTCCCACACAGAAATGAGGGAAAAGGGCTACCCTAAGTATGGTTCCCAATCAGAGACAACGATAGACAGCTGTCCCTGATTGAGAACCATACCCGGCCAAAACGTAGAAACACAAAATCATAGAAAACAAAACATAGAAGGCCCACCCCAAATCACACCCTGACCAAACCAAATAGAGACATAAAAAGGCTCTCTAAGGTCAGGGCGTGACAGTTGGTGTTATAATTCATAATAATATCATGAATCTGTGATGGTAACTAGTTGGTACTCATTTCATCATCAGGGCATTCAGGTTAGTAAGGATGTATGCCTCCTAGTAGATGATGATGAGAAACAGTAAAATTAGATGCACTTGGAAATAAACATTTGGAACTTAATAGTGGTCAACACAGAACTTGCAAGGAGAACTTTCTGGTGTCTCTTTTGAAAAATACGTATCCTGGAAAGAGAAAAATAAAGGTTAAATTAGATTAAATAAGCCTGATTGAAGTATTGGCCAGACAAGCAGAAGCTAGGGAATAGTGGCATTATCTTGTGGAAGCCTTATGTTCCACATAGGAATGAAGAAGACTAAGTAAGTTAATACGTTTTGAAAGGCCACCTGGCTTTTATATTTGCTGCTGTTGACTATGGCAATTGGGATTACAGTGATTGTGTAAACCTAGTCCATGGATAGCCTCTGACCCAGTCCTTCACTGGCAGATTGACTAATAAAAGAGCAAACAAAGTCTTAACTACCTGTATATCTGAACTAAAGGAACTGAAGGAGAGGGAGGCCAAATATGTAAATAGGTGAATAGGTAGGAGGGGTGGAGAGGAGGGGGCAGACACAATAGTAAATTTTTTTGGTGTGTCATTCAACAGCCAGACCTGTAAAATTACAAAGTAGTTTCTCAACCTAAACATTTAGTTAAAACACAGTGTCTGCATTTATTCAGCCATACATACTGTCCACACACATACATTCACTTACAGATGCGTACATGGTGGCTCCACCAACCAACATGCCAGCAATCTTGGGCCAGTGCCCCAGGAAGAGTGACTGTGACAGGATGTTCTACATGGCTGTCTCTGTCCTTGGGGCCTGTGGGGGCAGTGGGGATTGGAATCACTTTTGTATCCCACCTGGGATTGGAATCACTTTTGTATCCCACCTGGGATTGGAATCACTTTTGTATCCCACCTGGGATTGGAATCACTTTTGTATCCCACCTGGGATTGGAATCACTTTTGTATCCCACCTGGGATTGGAATCACTTTTGTATCCCACCTGGGATTGGAATCACTTTTGTATCCCACCTGGGATTGGAATCACTTTTGTATCCCACCTGGGATTGGAATTGATTTGTTTGCAACCTTTGTTTACCCTCAATGTGTTGCTTTTATTTAGTTTCAGATCTATACACCCCGATCTATACACTGGCTCTTGGAATGCAGACAATGATAGTCAGAACTCTGGGTAAGTAAGAGAAGTTTGTGGAAGGTATGAACAATCTTAGAACCTTGAGGAACATTCTCAAAATATTACATTTTCCTTCATTTTTTATGGTTGATGAACTTGAGGAAGTAAAACACTTCAGTAACTTGTGCGTGTGTTTGCAGGTGGAATCCCTCCCCCTATCTACTTTGGAGCTTTAATTGACAGGACGTGTCTAAAGTTGGGTTTTAAAGCGATGTGGAGGTCAAGGAGCATGCAGACTCCACGACTCACACGCATCCAGGTACCGTCAACTGAATTCAACTGATAAATTGATGGCTGGATGGACTTTATTATAACATCTTTCGAAAAACATTCCTGGGTCTGATCTATGGTCTATACGGCCTGAGCTACCTGCTGTGGGGGGTGCTGTACCGGCAGCTGTCCAAGCGGCAGAAGAAGTTGGCACTACGAAGCCAGGCCAAGGCTACAGCACTGGAGGCCAACAGGAACAACAATCACAATGGACATGCCATGGTCAGCATTTTTAAGAACAAATATGATCTGGACAGGGACGGGGAGAGCACTATCTGAGATACCGAAAAGAGGTTTCCAAACCAATGGTTTCTGATCCTGTTTTATGCCATGCCCATGATCCACCCAAAGTGTTTTGGGGTATTTGGTGACCCACTTGTCAAATTAACAAGTCGATTTTTTTGCCACAACTCGGTACGGTCTTAAGCCAAGACCCAGTGCATTGGTAGGAATTGGTCGCTATTTGGGTAACAATGATTTTGCTGCTAGACTTCTTCGACCAAAGCCCTGATGCATTTACCATCCTCTTAATGTTAAAATATGATCCCAATTAAGTATTTCTCCATATGAGTTCATTGAAAGTAGTTTACCAACCACAACCACTATTACGTGTTTCTATCACCCCCTTTCCTATCTGAAGGACCCTTGTACATACTATAAACCAAAAACCTCTTACAACTGCTTTCAAAACTCGACTTCTGTCCTATTTCGATCGCTCTCTTGTTACATACACTGCCATGCAAAAGTATTCAGACCCCTTGTATTTGTTCACATTTTATTGTGTTGCAAAGAGGGATTAAAATGTGTTTAATTGTAATTATTTTGTCAACATTACTACAACAAAATACTCCAATGTCAAAGTGGAATATCTTAATAAAAATATATATACATAAAAAAAATCATAACTAAAATATAGTCGTTGCATAAGGATTCAGCCCCTTTGTTTAGGCAAACCTAAATTAGTTCAAGAGTAAAATGAGGCTTAATAAATCACATAATAAGTTACATGGCCTCAGTCTGTGTGAAATAATAGGGGTTGACATGATGTTTGAATGACTTAACCTTCTTCTGTCCCCCATACATACATCTTTAACATCCCTCAGTCAAGTATTGAATTTTGGGCACAGATTCAACTCCAAAGACCTTTTCGAAAGCCTCATAAAGATGGGCAGTGATTGGTGGATGGGTAACAATAACAAATCAGAAATGGAATATCTCTTTAAAGCATGGTCAGGTTAATAATTATGCTGTGAATGATGTATTAAACCACCCAGACACATCAAAGATAGAGTCGTCCTTCTGATCTGAGCTGCTGGACAGGAATTAAACTGCTCAGGAATGTTACTATGAGGATATTGGTGATTTTAAAACAGCCACAAAGTTCAATGTCTGTGATGGGAGAAAACGGAGGATGGATCAACAACATTGTACTGACTCCACAATAATGAGTGACAAAAATACAAATATAGAGAATATCCCAAAACATGCATATTGTACACAACAAGGCACTAAAGTAATACTGAAAAAATGAAAAAAATAACAGTTTTGGCCTAAATGCAGAGCCTTATGTTTGGGGCAAATCACTAAGTAACTGACTCTTTATTTTCCCACATTGTGGTGGCTGCATCATTGAATGGCTATGCTTTGACCGGCAAATACTGGGGAGTTTTTCAGGATTAAAATACATGGGATGGAGCTAAGCACAGGCAAAATCCGAGAAGAAAACCTGCTTCAGTCTCCTTTACACCAGAGACTCGGAGAGGAATTCACATTTCAGAAGGAGACTAACCAACAACACAAGGCCAAACAACAGAAGGAGCTGCTTACCAAGAAGTCAGTGAATGTTCCTGAGTGGCCAAGTTACAGTTTTGACTTAAATCTGCTAGAAAAACTATGGCAAGAATTGAAAATCACATGTGATCACATGTGATTTGATGTGAAGTTAATGTGATAACATGTGACATGTGAAGCAACATGTGATAACATAAAGCTACACGTGACAACATGTGAGAACATGATCTCATGTGAATTAAATGTAACATGGGGATGCAACATCTCAACATGTGATACATGAAACTATACGTGACAACATGTGAGCACGTGAAAACTTAAATCTTGTGAAATAAATGAAAAATAAATGTGACAACATGGGGATGCAAAATGTCAACATGTGATACCATGACACTACACGTGACACCATTTGAGCACTTGAAAACCCAGGTGTCTTAAATGTCAATTACAATATTTTAGAGCCAGAGGAAACCTACAACTACGGGGTGTGCAGGAGAGTCTAAGATGAGGAAAGTGATGCGTTCATGGTGGTTGTGAGTAACTGTGAGGGAAATGGGAATCATGGTCTGTTGCACCAGTCCTGTTCCTAGGGGACAGTTGTCTAGGGCAAGGACTGGGATGGGGGGTTGGAAAGGAACTAGAGGAATGCGCAATGATAAGGCCACTGACCGGTCTAGGAAATTGCCTGCAGCACCTGAGTCCACTAGGGCAGGACTCAGTGGGGGGCCAGGATAGTCAGGGAAGGTGACAGGGAGGAGGACGGGCTGGGTGGACAGAGAGGAGCAAGGCATGTCCACGCCTACCTGGGAAGGTGACAGGAAGGAGGACGGGCTGGGTGGACAGAGAGGAGCAAGGCATGTCCACGCCTACCTGGGAAGGTGACAGGAAGGAGGACGGGCTGGGTGGACAGAGAGGAGCAAGGCATGTCCACGCCTACCTGGGAAGGTGACAGGAAGGAGGACGGGCTGGGTGGACAGAGAGGAGCAAGGCATGTCCACGCCTACCTGGGAAGGTGACAGGAAGGAGGACGGGCTGGGTGGACAGAGAGGAGCAAGGCATGTCCACGCCTACCTGGGAAGGTGACAGGAAGGAGGACGGGCTGGGTGGACAGAGAGGAGCAAGGCATGTCCACGCCTACCTGGGAAGGTGACAGGAAGGAGGACGGGCTGGGTGGACAGAGAGGAGCAAGGCATGTCCACGCCTACCTGGGAAGGTGACAGGAAGGAGGACGGGCTGGGTGGACAGAGAGGAGCAAGGCATGTCCACGCCTACCTGGGAAGGTGACAGGAAGGAGGACGGGCTGGGTGGACAGAGAGGAGCAAGGCATGTCCACGCCTACCTGGGAAGGTGCAGGAGCCATCCTCGGCCTGTCGCTTCCTCGTCTGGTTCTCCTTCTGTGTCAGGTGTTCCAGGGGTGCTCCCCGCAGTAGGAGCAGAGACCCTGTTGACGGCGGCGTTGACGTTCCTCAGGGGGAAGGTGCGTCGTGCCCACCTCCATGGACTCAGTCGCGCTGGAGGTTCCTGGGAGAGACCCGAACCCCCGGGATGGGCGACGACGGGCACGCATGAGAGTATCCAGGCGGATGGCCATGGCCATTTCCGAAACGTAGCAATGTTCAAGACATGGATTTCATGTTGTAATGTTAACAAGGTACCAAAAAGTAGTTAGAATTAATGTTTTCATTTTATTATCTAAACAAAGACAAGTCAGTAAAGAACACATTCTATTCACAATGATGGCCTACTCCGGCCAAAACCGGATGACGCTGGGCCAATTGTGCGCCGCCCTATGGGACTCCCAATCATAGCCGGATGTGATACAGCCTGGATTCGAACCAGGTGCAATAGTGACACCTCTTGCACTGAGACGCAGTGCCTTAGAGTGCCACTCAGGAGTTTAAAAAGTGAAATGGTTGTGGAAATCAGCCTTGTTTGCATAGCGATGGCGAAGAGAACGTAATTTAGGCTGTAATGATCTCCAAAATTCTAATCATTAGGTCATCACACCGTTGATATAGCAACGGACGCTAATAGTTTATCGAATCCCATTGTGACGTAGAGGGGACACTATTTGGCATGACAGGGCCCCATGCAACTCTCCACATATATCCACCTCAAGCTGGTCACAGGGAGCCTTTGGCCATTCCACTGGTGTCAGGGGTGCAGGAGTGGTTCTGCCTGATTTCCCACTCATCGGGCATGCTGTGCAGTCCTTCACAAGACCTCAATATCACTGTCAATATTTCGCTACCAGACCGTGTCCCTGCGCCTTTGCTTCCCCTTAAAGATGCCCAGGTGCCACTCATGTGCCATGCGAAGCGCTCGCACTTTCAGGACCTCTGGAATCAGGGTGCGATGTCCTCTGGTGATGCAAACTTCCACCCAGCATGAGACCTCATCTCTCACGCTGTAGAATGGCAGTAATGCAGTGCTAAACAAACCTGTGGCCACCAGACAGATTTTTGACAACAATGCTAAAAAAAAGGACAGATAAATTCAAAATGAGAGGCTACAAGGACAAACCTCTTGATGCTGCAATGATAAAAATATCTCAAAAACCAGGAGAGGAATTGCTAAAAACAATGCGACAGTCTTCTGAGAAAGTGTTCGGAGAAAATGAAAGAAATCCTGAAAAAACACTGGCTTTCTGCAATTAGACAAAAAACAAATGCACACCTCTTCAAGGAACCCCCACTGGTGGTCTATAAGCGTGGTCCCAATATTGGAGATAGCATGGTGAGATCTGACCTGCCCCCTGAGCCCACTCAGACACTCTTGACACCCATTCCAAATGGGAACTACAAAATGTGGCTCATGCGCACAGTGCAATAGCACTATAAAAACATCCTTCAGACACCCACATACAGGTCAACAAATCACTGTTAGGGGCATCATCTCATGCAAGACAAAGGGAGTAATCTATCTCATAACCCATTCATGTGGGAAAGCCTGCGTAGGACAAACGAAAAGACAATTGAAACAACGCATAGCTGAACACCACAGCTCAATCAGGTGTAAGAACATTGACTATCCAGTAGCAGTTGAAGCGAACCATCCTATCTCCTCCCTCAAATACACAGGCATTGAGCACGCTGCACTACCAAGCAAAGGAGGTAACATCGAGATCCAACTACTACAAAGGGAGGCTTACTGGATATTCTTTCTAAACACATTCTGGTCTGGTGGTCTGAATATTGACTTTGATCTCAGGCCCTTCTTGTGAACAAGTCTTATCAATGGACATATTATTTCTACAGCTTATCAGCAGACACCCAATATGTTCCCCCTGTTATTGATGCTTATTATAATGGTTGAACCAAAAGATTAGATGTAACAAAAAATAATAGGAAATAGGAAACAATTAAATATATATGTGAAATTTAATTAAACAATAATGTATGTTGATGTTAATATTATGTACAATATTTAATTGTGCTACCATATGATAACAATAGCCTATTACTTTCAATATGCTACAAACACATATTTCTTAACAGTTTCACTCAATCAATTCTAATTATGTCACGACTTCCACCGAAGGTGGCTGACCTGCCTGTTCGGGCGGCGCTCGGCGGTCGTCGTCACCGGTCTACTAGCTGCCACCGATCCCTTTTTCCTTTTCTGTTTGTTATGTCTGCATTGATTTCACCTGTTCCTTGTTTAAGATTTGTTTTAGGGCTATTTAAGCCGGTTAGGCCCGCCTGCTTTTGTGCGGGCTTGTTTTCTGTTTGTCTGTGGATGATTGCGTGTAGGATATTCTCTGACCTTTTTGTTGTCCCATTTTGGGTCGGTCATACAGTATTTTGTTCGCCTGTTGTGTTGGCGTTGACCACTTACCCATTCACCGACATAAAGTCAGTTTTCTATGAATCCTCTGCTCTCTGCGCCTGACTGCTCACCACTCCTAGCTGTGTGACAAATTAACTGAATAATTATGACACACCCCTCACTATTGTCATTGGTTGCACTAATTGCACTGTTTGTCTACATAACCTGGTTCAAGCATTCATGACATTACCCTGAAGATGGCACAGTGATGCTGAAACATTTGTGATTTACCCAATAAAATACTGGGAGTATATATATAGAGTGTGCGATTCACCCGACCTAGAAAACCTCACAATTAAATGCCGACCATATTATCTCCCAAGAGAATTCTCCTCCGTCATGGCCATGGCCATTTAAATCCCACCTCAAGCCGATTCCTCGACGGCCCTCAAAGAACTTCACTGGACTTTATGCAAACTGGAAACCACATATAAAGACCATGGGACCACACAGCAATTATACCGCTCAGGAAGGAGATGAGTTCTGTCTCCTAGACATGAACATACTTTGGTGCGAAAAGTGCAAATCAATCCCAGAACAACAGCAAAGGACCTTGTGAAGAAGCTGGAGGTAACACGTACAAAGGTATCTATATCCACAGTAAAACGAGTCCTATATCGACATAACCTGAAAGGCCGCTCAGCAAGGAAGAAGCCACTGCTCCAAAATCGGCATTAAAAAAGCCAGACTACGGTTTGCAACTGTACATGGGGACAAATATCATACTTTTTGGCCTCTGGTCTGATGAAACAAAAGTAGAAATGTTTGGCCATAATGACCATCGTTATGTTTGGAGGAAAAAGAGGGAGGTTTGCAAGCCAAAGAACACCATCCCGACCATGAAGCACGGGGTAGGCAGCATCATGTTGTGGGGGGGCTTTGCTGCAGGAGGGACTGGTGCACTTCACAAAATAGATGGCATCATGATTAAGGCAAAATGTATGTGGATATATTAAAGCAACATCTCAAGACATCAGTCAGGAAGTTAAAGCTTGGTCGCAAATGGGTCTATCAAATGAACAATGACCCCAAGCATACTTCCAAAGTTGTGGAAAAATGGCTTAAGGACAACAAAGTCAAGTTATTGGAGTGGCCATCACAAAGCCCTGACCTCAATCCTATAGAAATTGTAGGCAGAACTGAAAAAGTTTGTACGAGCAATGAGGCCTACAAACCTGACTCAGTTACACCAGCTCTGTCAGCAGGAATGGGCCCATATTCACCCAACTTATTGTGGGAAGCTTGTGGAAGGCTATCCGAAACATTTGACCCAAGTTAAACAATTTAAAGGAAATGCTACCAAATACACTCAATTAGTATGTAAACATCTGACCCACTGGGAATTTGATGAAATAAATAAAAGCTGAAATAAGTCATTCTCTCTACTATTATTCTGACATTTCACATTCTTAAAATAAAGTGGTGATCCTAACTGACCTAAAACAGGGAATTTTTACTTGGATTAAATGTCAGGAATTGTGAAACTGAGTTAAAATATATTTGGCTAAGGTGTATGTAAACTTCCGACTTCAACTGTAGGTAATTGTAGCTATTCTATTTGTTGTAGTGTATTTCGTCGCAGTCGCTAATTACTTTGTGACATTGTAGCTTCATTTCTGGACTGGTCATAGTTGTTGTCAAAGTTTCTCCGTTCCCATTCCTCACTTAAACCCCATGTTAAGCGGTGTGTTCGACAATACATGTCTTCTTGTTTGTCTTCCTGTCTGACGGACTGTCTCCACCTTTCACCTTCCACCTTTCACCACCTTTCACCTTTCACCACCATGCAAATACTCAGACTGTTCACAGCCAGAAACGTACGTGCGACACAACTCATAATAACGTATTACTTGTTTAACAACAATTACAGTCCATCCATTCTGGTTTACAATACATTTTAACTTTCCACTAATAATAACTATAAGTATAATGTAAAACAGCATTCTATAGGTTGAATGATGAGTGTTTCCAGTTCAACCCATTCCTCACTTGAACCCCATGTAAAGGGATGTGCTCTACAATACATTTCTTCTTGTTTGTCTCCCTGCCAGCAGACTCTGTCGCTCCACTCGCAGTCTCTCTGATGGACTGTCTCCACCTACCACCATGCACCAAATTCTCAAAATGTGAATCTGAAGGCTGGCGATGCACCCCCTGAGCCTGAGCTGGTGTGGCTGGACAGTAAAGGATTAAATCTCAAATGTTAAAACTGTTCACGGGTGTGTTGACTTTCATTAGGCACTGTATACCCATTGATTCTTGAAGAAAACAAGTTATAAATGCTTGTTGTGCTTAGTTTAACTGATCATCCCCATCAGAACCAAACATAGACCTGTTTAACTGAAAACAAACACCTTATAGCCTCAAAACATGGTTAACTAGAATTGTTACATAATGGATGGCCAGACCTTGCATCTGGGCTCCCGAGTGGCGCAGTGGTCTAAGGCACTGCATCTCAGTGCAAGAGGTGTCACTACAGTCCCTGGTTTGATTCCAGGCTGTATGACATCTGGCCGTGATTGGGAGTCCCATAGGGCAGCGCACAATTGTCCCAGCATCGTCTGGGTTTGGCCGGGGTAGGTCATCATTGTAAATAAGAATTTATTCTTAACTGACTTGCCTAGTTAAATAAAAGTAAAAAAATTAAATTAAAAAATCCAGGAAATTGATCCGAGGCCTTTGGGGCCCACCAATCTGGATGAAACTTGATATATAGCATCTATGGACAAGTGTCTTTCAACACAATATTTTACAGACTAGTATTTCAAACAACTGACCAAAAACATTCATGTGGGCGTAGTCTGGAACATAAATGCACATAAATCAGACGCAGATATTTGTATTGTAACTAAACTTGGTGCACATGTTCCAAACCCTGTTAAGACTCCACATATGCAAGTTTTCAAATTGACCACACGGTGGCGCTACAACGGGAAAATATTTATATCTCTTGATCTGTTGAAATTGAAAATTGATCTGTTGAAATTGAAAACCTCTGTGGTTATTGTGTTGTGTTCATGTGCTTCGCGTTTGATGTCTGGATTGTGATTCCTAATATTTTTGTGTGGTGTCAAAATCGGACTAATTGTTGTAACTACTTATTTTGCTCTTTTTGTCTGTTACTCAAAAGGTGCTGTCAGGAGAAACACTTTCACATCCAAGGCTACAGATGGAGAGACGGAGAAGTTTGTCATAAGGTGCTTGTACCAGAAAGAGAAAGGAGAGGACCAAACACAGCAAGGAAAGGGCAGATAGATCCAGGGAGACATAGACACATTTACATACACACGTACATGTAAGGGATAAACACTGAAGCTTTGTACATTATATGGAAATAATGGACGACTTGGTACTGCCCGATTTGATTCGTTCCAGATAATGTGCGGAGCAGAGGCGTTTATCCCGCTTACACCACAGTTGCCAAAGAAAACAAGCACACATTTACTGGTAAAGATGACATGTTTTCATTGAGATTAAAATTTTGATAAGCAATTTCATACTATTTCATCCTTCCATTAAACCTGCTTGTTGGTTTGTTGACTTTGTTGACCCTCAATTTTAGCTTTGTTCTAAATGTTGTAATCTATTTTTTTGCAATTGAAGAATGTTAGTTTGAGAACATATCAGTGGTGATGGAATGTTGTTGGTAGTACTATTTTTTACCTTGTAAAGCCCTGTTTTTAAGCGATCTTGTGAATTAATATAAATAATTATTGTCAACATTGAGAATGCTGTATATACAGTACTGTAGCCAGTGATTAGGACATATACTGTAATGGTGATATTTTGTTGTGCCGTTGTTAACCTTGCATATTCTTGTCATTTTCAATGATTTCCAATGATTTGTAAATTGGCCATTAAACAAGTGTATAACTTCTAGTAAATAATTTATGTGGGGATTGTGCCCTGTTATTTTTCTGATATTTTACTTTAATCTCAACCATTGATATGGCTTCAACAACTGGTGAAAATAAGCAGTAACCAATATCACCAGAAGGCTGCACTGTCTACAGAAAGTATAACATCTTCTTTCCACTGTTATTCTGCTGAACAGTACGATGAAAGGAAAGGAATGAAGGTCAACTAGACATTGAGTCTGCACATGCGTTGTAGTACAAACAACGCAAAATCCACCTAACTGTTAAACCTGTATATTCAATATATATCTTAACCTGCAGTACCTTCCTAACGTCACCCGCTGGCACTTCTATTACCTACAGTATGAAACTTAAACATACAAATGTGTCTCTGCCATGCCATTTGACAAAAGCGTGAAGCAATAGTAAGGTCTCAACACAAAGGGCACTTTCCCTTGGTTGGTGCCCAGGAATGTGTCAGGTTCTTAACTGTTAATCCCTAAAACTCATGTTGGGGCAAAGCTGCTTTCAGGGCGACCTGTCTGCCTGCACCACATGCATGCTGGTTAAACATGCTAATAACACATTCCCCTGACTCAGACTCAGCTGGGTCCACCCATTGGGACACATTTGGCCGAGCTGGTTTTGTAACCAGCAATGTTGCCTTCTTATAGTCCTCTTTGACAGATTACAGTTTTTTCCAACTGCTTACACAAGTTTTCAAAACTGTCTCCTTTTTTTCAAAACTCTACACACAATTCCCAAAACTGCACACACAAAATGCAAAATGCCTCACATCTCCTTCAAAATGTAACACTGCATTCAAAATGCCATAAACATGTCAGAATGAAGCATTTGCATCAAATGACAAACACTGTTTTCATAATAGTACATTTTTGGATATACCATGTAAACACTGTTGTTCTAAATCTTAAGCTCTTTGGTCTTTCATAGGCTTATATCTATATTTCAATACAATGTTCTACAGTGAAAGTAATCTGCTGAGCGGGGTAACAAGTACACTGTAAACACCAATGCAATGTAGAAACAGAAAATATTTATTAGGCCAAACATTACTGTTGTATACAGTAGCATACAACAAAACCATAAACATATGTAAACCAAAAGTATATTCTTTAGAATACAGTAAAGAACACAATTTGTGTGTGTGGGTTCCCGGGGGGTCAGTCCAGGAATTGGTAGGGGGGGAAAATCACCAGTGCTAAGCTACGCTTCATCTCTTCTCCGACCTGAGTCTGGCCACAATACTTCATCCACATCACAGGATACGTTTTTTCTTGCCAAACATTGAGGGAAGTATATCCTAGCATGGCGTATCCAACCTTGGACAGAGGCAACCTCTATGTCCCCACATAGACCATATTTATAATTGCAGTCTCTTGTACAGCTGTAAACAAGCGTCCTCGTCCTCCATGATGTCTTTGCCTTTCCATTCTGTACAGAATTCAAACACAGTATGTGTTCAGCATAGGAACTGTAAACAATGTACAAAAAAATGTAGTACAGCATGATAACCAACCTCATTCATTCAATGCAGTGCAGTAAATGGATGGCTTAGAGTTACAAATGTTTATGCAATACTATGCAGTCGTACGTATTTTACAGTACATTGCTGTAATGCTAAAATAGTCATTAGATAGTTGCATACCTGTTCTCATTTCTGAAGGTTTGAATTCAAATCGACTGTAAATCGACTCAAGTTGGGCTGGACTCTCAGTCCAGCCTCTCTCATGGTCAAACCATGGTTGATCACATGATCAACAAGTTTTGCCCTAATCTCATCAGAGATGGCTCTCATTCCTTCTCTTCTTTGCCCTCGTCCTCTTCCTCTCCCTCCTACTCCTCTTGCTCTCTGTCCATTGTTGGCATCCATTGTTCAAAACAGGTAATCTGACCTTTGACCTATTTATAGGCCTATACTACAGTAAAGCAGTGATTGGTTAGTGATCAGTTAAGCTATTAGTGTTTGCACATGTGAGGAGTGTGTGTGTGACCTGGTGAATAAGTGTAGCATTTTGATTGGTTGTGTTTGGAAAAGGAAAGCAAGTCCCTTCCTGTTAGATTTTTGTGTTTCAGGTAGATAATTGTGTGTAGTGTTTTGAAAAAAGTGTTTTATGCAATTGACAACTGAGTCAAACGCTGAGAAATAGCTTATGGTTTTGGATATTTGGTGTGTAGTTTTGCACTTTGAGTGAGAGGTTTCAAAAATCGTGTGACATGAAAAGATTTTGTATGTAAGCAGTTGGAAAAAACTGTAAATGCTTAACACGTGCAGCTGAGGTTTTGGTGGTGTACAAAACCTGCAGCCTGCACTTACAGGTGTCCCCAAGGACCCTTAGGGGTGCTTGATGTTTGGCACCCAGAAAGGTTGGTTTGAGGAAAGCAGGCTGTTTGAGAAAGGGAGATGCTGTGCAGCCTCTCAAGAGGTAACTAAGTTGATTTGTGTGTGTCGCCCCCCCCCTCTCTCTCTCTCTCTCTCTCTCTCTAGCTCTATCTCCACACTCTCTCCACTTGTTTCTATTTAGGCATGTGTGTGGAATAGAAATGTTCCAGGCCTTTTGTTAGGCCGGTCCTCAGTACCTCCACTGCCACCCGCTCATATAATAGGAGCTCAGGCTCAGGCTCAAGCTCAGGGGGCAGAGAGTAGGAGGGGAAAGGTCTGCCACCATAATCAAGGAGGGAAAGAGGCGGGAGACTGTTTGTCTGGGATACACAGGAGGAGAGAGGAGCCCCAACTCAGGTCAGGTACTTTAACATTTATCTAGTGAGGTTCTGTGTGTGTGTGTGTGTGTGTGTGTGTGTGTGTGTGTGTGTGTGTGTGTGTGTGTGTGTGTGTGTGTGTGTGTGTGTGTGTGTGTGTGTGTGTGTGTGTTTTGGGGGCACTTGATGGATTCTGACTCTGCTATTATGAGACTTCAGGTTGGAGTGCTGAGAATTTGGGAGGGGAGAGAGAATTAGCCAGGCTAAATCTGGGGGGGGATTATCAGAAAACAGAAAAAGTGCTAGTTCCTTTGTCCAGCTATGCTCCCTGATTCACCATCTAACTCATGTACATATTTGCATTGTGTTGGCCTGTGTTTCCTATTGTTACTAGCATTTAAATGAAGCCAGAATCATCTTCGTCATCTCAGAACATGGATTTGATTTCCAGTACCTGACAGTAACTGTGCCGAGGTGTTTGTGAATAGCCACTTTTGGATTCTCATACTCCAGAGGTAAGTTATTAAGTCAGTATTTTCTTACTCATATTACCATGCTCAGTTTGGTGCTAATTACGGTCGTGTAGGCTCTTGATGTGTGTGTAAAGAATCAAAAGTGTTTAGTTGGGTCTACTCTTTATAAAACTATTTGTTGAATGGTTTAAAATCCATTGAAAGCTGCTTTCAATTCATGTTGGCTCTGAACAAGTCTTGACTTAGCTTGTTTTGCCAAGGAAAGTGAAAACGACTGAGGGAAAGTAAAATGGAAAATAAATGGAAAGGAACATGGAAGAACCTCAAAGAACATTGCCTTTTCAAGATCATGTAACATCAAACATAACATCAAAATGCATCTTATATTTCTGCCCTTACAGAAAAACCACATTATTTCACTTGTTGAAAGTCACATGTTATCACATTAACTTCACATAAGATGACGTGATCACATGAAAACATGTTTTTGGAACACTTCACGTGTTCGCGTGTGAAATTCATGTGTTTTTTTGCGTAAGGGTGAGCAAGCTGAGAGGCAGTGGGCTGTCCTGTATCTGACTGGATAGAATGGGTGATCCAGCGGAGGACAGAGGGAAGCTGACCAGCCAACAGGAGCTGTGTGTTTCTGACAAGCATGCCACCAAACGCCCCTGCTGTTCCACACTCAAGGTGCTTAATAATGCTTTAAAATGCACACAAATTAATATACATGCACTCTGTCTACACACAGACAGATGTGCGAAATATATGCACTCACGTCATTCCCATGGGTACACATTGGCACGCACATAAGCATGCACACACACACACGTTGACCAAGAACCATTGGCAAGCACATAGACCCGGAGAAACACACAGTAATGTTCTCTCCTTTGTGTTTGTCAGCTGTTCATCGTGGCCCTGTCATTCGCCTACTTCTCCAAGGTTCTGTCAGGGACCTACATGAAGAGTGCCATCACTCAGATAGAGAGACGCTTTGACCTGTCCAGCTCTCTCATCGGACTCATAGACGGCAGCTTTGAGATGGGTATCAACAATAACATTAAGTTGCTTGAGAATTCATGTAGTAAAAACTAGATCTTCACTACAGACTACAGGGTGGTCCATTTTTGTTGTGATTCAGGCAGTCTGCTCTCAATCCTGTTCCGTTTTGTAGTTGTTCCTATTAATTGATTAACTGGCAGTTTGTCCACACCTCTACTGTCAAACCCCTGACATTGTTTTATGTGCTGCTATGTTGTGGTAGCCTGGAACCCAAACTGTTATGCTATTTTTAGTTGGAAAAAAACAGAGCTTAAATTTGCGTTTCCAGGCTACTGTAGTATTGTGGTTTCTTGCAGGTAACCTGCTGTTCCTGGCTGTGGTCAGCCATTTTGGCGCAAAGCTGCACCGGCCCAGGCTCATTGCTGTGGGCTGTTTCCTCATGGCTGTAGGATCATTCCTCACAGGCCTGCCACACTTCTTCATGGGACGGTAAAACAATTGAAATACTGGTTAAACTTATATCGTCGAGATACTCCTATACGGATGATAGTTTCACTTTAGAAATAAAGAAAGGTTGCTGATTCATCTCGGGTTAACTAAGAACTAAAGTATTGCGTAATTGGTCAGCTGCTTGATTGTGTTATGGAGCTATACATGTTAACAGATTAACAGATTCAGATGAACCTTCTCTCTTTACAAGTCCAAGTCAATGGGCCAAATGTCCCCCCCCCCCCTTCGAAATTGGAAATCTGCGAACACACAAACTAACCAGTAACAACAAAAACACAGAAACTACTGCTGCTCGTTAGCCTAAGCATCCCATTCCTTCCTCACGGGTTCTACGTAATCAGTTGTGTTTACGTAGATCTGTCCACGAAAGATTAGTTGTTGATCAGCGTCTCATCTCAACGAATCACATCTTTGTTACACTTAAACTTGGATCGGTATTCATCACAAGGCCTGTAGAACATGACATGACTACTAACTGGTCTGTCTCTTCTACAGCTACACATTTGACACGGTCATCCAAGGCTCAATGAATGACAGTGTCAGTATAACTCCATGTCTGGACCTTCTAAATCAGACAGACATCCCTGAGATCCAGAGGGAGACACCTTTGGACATCAACACAGGTACCAATCACAGAGAAACATCTTCACCTGTTTGTACCTTACAGCAGGAGTCTCGATTGGCCTGACTTGTCAAAGGCTGAACCAGCATGAGACTTTACTTACAATGCTATTTCTGCAGGCCCTACAGATGCCCTATTGGCTTCATAGGGAACCATGGTGCAGCGTATAAGTTGTACATACGTCATACCTGATAGAGGAGTTATACTGTGCACCTGTGTGTCTCTGTATGATTCCCTCTGTAGACTGTGTGAGGGACTCCAGCTCCCACATGTGGATTTATGTGTTTCTGGGAAACGCTCTGAGGGGGATAGGAGAGACCCCCGTCACCCCACTAGGCATCTCCTACATCGACGACTTCGCTAAAGCTGAAAACTCAGCTTTTTACATTGGTGCGTTAATTTGACTCGCAGCAGAGCAGAAGCCACTGTGTGTGTGTGTGTGTGTGTGTGTGTGTGTGTGTGTTAACCGTAAAATGAGTGTGTGTCATGTATTGTAAATATGTCACGACTAGGTTTCGCATTTATTGAAAGTTCCAGGAATTTTACAACCCTAGTTGTGACATATGTACAGTAACTGAGTAGATCGGGCTGTAGGCCTAACTGTGTGTTTTATGATTGACAGCATGTCTACAGACCATCACACTGCTAGGTCCCATGTTCGGTTTCCTGCTGGGGTCGTTGTGTGCCAGTCTCTATGTAGACATTGGATATGTCGATCTGGGTAAGAGAATCACATACTGTACACATTATTGTGTTAGGGTCCATTCTACTAAGCAATGTATATTAATTTTGGATCCAAATGAATTCAAAACCACTCAAAAATACGAAAATAATTCCCTTTATGTTATTTGTATTCTCAGTATAGTATGTGTATCAGTGCTTATGATAGAGATGTTTCTCACATCTTCCAGAGACTGTGACCATCACTCCCAAGGATGCCCGCTGGGTGGGGGCCTGGTGGCTGGGTTTCCTGGTCTCCTCTGTCATCATGCTCCTGTCAGGCATCCCCTTCTGGTTTCTGCCCCGCTCGCTGCCAAAGCAGGGAGAGGAGAACAAGCTGCCCCCTAGCAGCCCTACTCAGGATGGGACAGAGAACAACAACGCCACCTCACATCAGGCCATGACGCTGGCTGAAATTGCAAAAGGTGGTCCGTCTTTCAGATAGCTTATGAATAGAGCCCAGTCACTCAGGTCAAGTGAACAAGAAAAATTCCTGTCCCTATTTATGTACAGGAAGTAGAATTCTGTGCCTATCTTTTATGATGGACATTTATATTCCAATACAGGAACCATACATTATATACAGGGCCCTCTAACTGTAAATAATAAAGACTCAAAGCATTCACATAACCCAAACCAGAAAAAGTAACTGTGTTGTATGTTTTTCTCGTGTATCTTCAGGTTTCATACCGTCACTGAAGAAGCTGCTGAGCACACCAGCGTACTTTCTGCTTCTGTGTGGCAGCCTTCTGAAGTTCAACTCCTTCATTGGCCTGCTCACGTTCAAAGCCAAGTACATGGAACAGCAGTTTGGCCAATCAGCAGCCAGAGCCAACTTCCTCATTGGTTAGATACTGTAGCTACATGTTTCTCAATCAGCTACCGTCTTTATAAACCAACTGTGGCCCCTCCGTCACGTTTCTTTCTGCTTCGTTTTCATTGTAAAGACAAACTCTGTTGGTTGGATTGGACCTGAGGTTTGGGTCAAAAGGCAGAGAGATAAGGGCTGCGTTTTAGACAGGCAGCCCAAATTATATTTTTTCCACTAATTGGTCTTTTGACCAATCACATCAGATATTTTTCAGATTTGATCTGATTGGTCAAAAGACCAATTAAAAAAAAAAAGATCTGAATTGGGCTGCCTGTCTAAACAAAGCCATAGAAACCTGGACATGCTCCAACTGAAATGTTCCCTCATGTCAGCATTGATGTTGAATGGCATTAAATAAATACAAAATGTTCTCTCTTGTCCCCTGTAGGTTTGTTGTGACTGAGTAGAAAAGAAACTCCAGTACACTGGTGATCTAATGCATCTTTTGATGCAGTATATATTTTTTTCTGGTAACACTATAGATGGAAGTATTACTTTTCCAGGTGTGTTGAACCTGCCTGTGGTTGCCGTGGGGATATTCCTGGGCGGTCTCCTGATGAAGAGGTATAAGCTTGGTGTTGTGTCTGGAGCCCAGCTGTCTTTCGTCACCTCCTTCATGGCCTACCTCCTCCTCCTTCTGCAGTTTGGCACTAAGTGTGACAACGTTCAGGTGGCTGGGCTGACCGTGTCCTACAATGGGTAAATATGACATCTGATTGGTTGGTTGGTTGGTAGGTTGATTCATTCATTCCAATCATTGAGTTAATTCATTTATATAAAAACAAAAAAAGTTTTAATCAGTGGAATATGAGGGAGAGTGAGACCAAAACACACATGGGCTTGTGCCGGGGCTCCCTCTTGTGGGAATATACAGTATGGTTGTTACTGAACCAGGATCCCTGGCTGTTGTGTCACTGTGCCTATGTCATTGATAGTTCATCAACAATTATTTAAACATCATTATGATTGGCATCCATTTTCTCTGTCCCCCAGGACCCCTGGTGTAGTGTACAACGGCAACCTGTGGTCAGAGTGTAACAGAGACTGCTCCTGCTTGGCTGGGGAGTGGGACCCTGTGTGTTCAGACAACGGCATCACGTACACCTCCCCCTGCCTCGCAGGCTGCTCCAGCTCTACAGGATACGGCAAGAACACGGTACAAATACTATTAATGTACTGAGTGTATAAAACCTTCACAGGGATGATGGCCCATGTTGACTCCAATGCTTCCCACAGTTGGGTCAAGTTGGCTATGTCCTTTGTCTTGATGCACACGGGAAACTGTTGAGCGTAAAAAACCCAGCAGTGTGTCAGTTCTTAACAAAAACTGGTGCCCATGGCACCTACTACCATACCCCGTTGAAAGGCACTTAAATATGTTCCCCCTCTGAATGGCACACATACGCAATCCATGTCTCAATTGTCTCAAGGCATACAATATTTTTTTTTACCTGTCTCCTCCCCTTCATCTACACTGATTGAAGTGGATTTAACAATGACATCCATAAAGGATTATAGCTTTCACCTGGATTCACATGGTCAGTATATGTTATGGAAAGAGCATGTTTAATGTTTTGTGCACTCAGTGTAACTCATTGGCATTGAAAAAAGTTATTTTCAACAATTACCTTGGGCCTTGTTGGGGCCTTATCTCCCACCCGGGACGAAGAGGACTAAGTAATTGCTGATTGGCAATCAAGTATTATTTTGATGTACGGAAAAAAAGATGGTATTCAATTCCCATGTAGAGAAAGTTCAACACAAACACAGGATATGGGATAAACATGGTATTAAATCATTACATACTAGGCCCTACTGCCCTGAGACAAGGCTGTAGACTCCTGTGGCTTTGACAGTCGTGTCAAAGAGCAAATACTTTACCAGATCAGAGCATTGGAAGTCCCTCAGGATAACCCTAACCCTTAGACATGGGTTTGGTGAGTCTACAGCACAGGAGGTTGGTGGCACCTAAATTGAGGAGGACGGGCTCCTGGTAATGGCTGGAACGGAATGCCATTCCATTCGCTCCGTTCAAGACGTTATTATGAGCCATCCTCCCCTCAGCTGCCTCCTTCGGTTTACAGCCATGTTTTGTCTATTGTTTGAACTACAAGGTGTAAAATAATTGACAGTGTGTGCTCTTATCTCCACTGAACTATGTTGACACTGTGAAATAGTAGAAAAGTATGTGATATGTGCACTCCCATAATTGCAATAAGAGTACAGCGTCAGTCATCATCTAAGTGTGAAATTGTCAGCAAACTGTAAAGATAATAAATAGGTTATAAAATAGTGAAAAAAACAGCTATATACTGTATATATATATAGAGAGAGAGAGATTATAGACCATAACAGAGAAACTATAACTACTGTATTTGTTGTTGTTCTACAAGGTATTCCACAACTGTAGCTGTGTGTTGTCCTCTGCACCAGAGGGCAGCATGTCAGTAATATTAGGCCAGTGTCCTCGCAGCAGAGAGTGCAGCCGCAGCTTCACTTCCTACATGGCTGTGTCCGTACTCAGCTCCTTTATCAACTCCCTTGGGACCACGCCTGGATACATGGTCATCATACGGTCAGTCACCATGTTCCAATACTTGTGTGACCAACCGGGGTTGGAACCTGGGACACCTGCTGCCACAAGACTGTGTTAGACTGTGTATGTGATGTGTGATGTGTGTTTGTAGGTGCATCAAGCCTGAGCTAAAATCCCTGGCGTTAGGTATCCAAACTTTGGTGATGAGAACCCTAGGTAAGTCTTCATTTTCTCTGTTGTACGTAAAGACCCCTTGATATCATAGAGGTCCTTAATACAGCGTACTGAACTCTGATCTCTTTGTAGGGGGTATTCCAGCACCAGTGTACTTCGGGGCTTTGATTGACTCAACATGTTTGAGGTGGGGGATCAAGAAATGCGGGGGCAGAGGTGCCTGTCGAATGTATGACTCTGATATGTACAGGTAAGTTCATTGTGTGTGTGGGCTCACGCCAATGTGTGCGTGCGTCCAGGTGTGTTTGAATATGAATAATCAGCAGTGTTGTGATGTGTCCTATCCCATCCTTGCAGGGTGATCTTCCTTGGCCTCATCACATGTCTCAGTGGCTCCTCCTACTTTTTCATCATCGCAGTCATTGCCCTGCTGAGGATACAGTTTAGGAAGGAGGGAGACACCACAACGGGACAGCCCCCACACTCATCGCTAGAGATCGAACTTCAGACTCCCCCAAAAACCACTGAACCCCTCAACACACCGAAGGAAATTGAGGTGCACACCCCTAAAGAGGGAGAAAGAGAGGGAGAGCCGGAACAGGATAACTCCCTCCAAACTCAAAAAGACACAGAGGTGGAGGAGGAACTATCCAACACCCAAGTAGAGAGAACGAGTGACCTCAGTCTAACTCGCAGCCAGAAAGAGGAGGTGGAAGAGGTGTTCAGTAGAAGAGAGGAGGATGTTACTCCAGATGCCATCCCTCCTGCTCCTGTGAGCAAGGAAGAAGAGAAGCCTTCTGATCAGGCCAACGAGCAGGCGGATGGAGAGGTCATAGTGATTCACACCCACAGAGAGAAAGACAACCCACACAACCTCTTGGCTGAGATGAACCACACAGAGGTAGAGGTAGAGGGCCTTCAGGGCTAGCCAGTCAGCCTGCCTGCTCTTCAAGTCAATTGTATTTAAATTCATGTTCATTAAAGATTTGTACTCAAGAATTTAAATGTGCCATTTACTTAAAATTATACATTTTCACTGTCTGCAACCCTTAAGAAGCAGGGTGAGTCTGGGTCTCCCTTTTACTGGGCAAACACAACTTGCATATAATCATAGACCAGGCCGAAACGTTAACCTTGCTTGAATAAAACAATGCATTTTGATTAATGTATTTGGTTGCACCTCAGCCTTGGTTGAGCACCCTCCATTCTTTGGGCAAATAATACTGTAATAAATAAAAATGTAATAAGTAAATTATTAAAAGCATTAAAATTGCAATTGGGATGTTTCCCACTTATTTACACAACCTACTCCACACTTGCAAAGTGAAAGTTTTATAGACATTTTCTGAAATGAATTAAGTAGTAAACAGAAGAAAAGCAGAATTGAAGCCAATTATAATGCAAATAATTTAATGGTCTATGGATCAATGCCATTTCTGAAAGTCTGATGAATAATTCATATTGTTACTCCTCTTCATTGTGGCAGGAGCAGCAGCACACTGCCCTCCAATTGTTTTTATTTTATTAATTTTTTAATTTTAAATTGTCGGGTGGGAAGAAGCCTGGTCTGCCTCTGTGTTAGGGGTGACAACAACAATCCTGATAGGCATCTGTCAGAGTGCTCTCTATCAGTGCTACTCACCTGGACAGGGGGGACTGGTAGGGTGGCTGGAAGCAGCTCTGCACCTCGTCCGCCACAAAGGCACAGACAGAGCTCATTAAAAAAGGCAGTGCGTGGAGAAGGACTGACTGATTCTCCCGAGGATCGACCGCACAGAGTCAAAAGCAGCAGCCTGGGAGAAAGGGATTTGAGAGGAAGGGGCCTTCAACATAGTGGAGAGCTTCCCCCCTCTGGCCGCCACTGTGCACATGGCCATCCTGCTTAGGAGGATAGGGTGCTCTGAATGGCCTTCCTCTGGCTGAAGCCACAGCGCCAGGAGGAGCCTGGGCACCACTTCCACCACCACTTGTGATGGGCTGAGCTAGGTTGATACCGGCTCATTGGACAGCTCGCACGGAATGCTCGTCACAGCTTTCTCCACAATGCTGTGGACCTTAGGGTCGCTGAAATCAACAAAAAGGAGGAGACAAAGCTAAACGACGTGCAATGTGCACAGAGGACACTGCCCTAGTCTTTTTCTGCATAGCTCCAGATGTGTAGATGAATGGAGCAAGCCGTTTGCAGGGCAGTACATGGAACACATGTCAGCTGGAGAGGTGGGGTGCATGGAGCGGTGGAGCTTGCAGAAAGCCTCGTGCTCTAAATCCATCATTATTAGGCAAGTGTTTACTTCCCAGGCCTGCCGTAGGAAACAGGAAGTCCCATTAGTATAATTTCACAACAGATCTGTTATACTGTAATAACTAGTTGTTGAAAAGCTAGAAAAGAGCTCACTGGCTTGTAGTATGTCTCTAACTCTCATTCTCTTACCAGCCGAGCGAGGTCGTTCACCTCCTCCAGGGTTTCCTTCCACACCCTTTAAATAAAACACAGAGAAATTCAACTTTCCTGACAATCTATTGTTCTGTTGTTTATTTTGGCAAAGAGGGTGAGTGCTGACGTGGCTCCCTAAGGGATTTTTTGCCCTGAGACACCAGCCAGTCGCTCCGTGGTGACATGGGGCGGGACCTGACCTTGACTCAGTATCAACAGATAGTGAACCATGAGCTTCTTTTGCAAGATGAGGTAAGGTGTGAGAACGTGCCACGAAATAACATATAATGTGCTTTCAGAAGGGCCTCTCACAACATTTCACAACTGCTCATGCCTCACAATTTGCAAGTGATATTTAGAACTCTTATGTCACGACTACTGCCGAAGTCGATGCCTCTCCTTGTTCCGGCGGTGCTCGGCAGTCGACGTCACCGGTCTTCTAGCCATCATTGATCCATTTATCATTTTCCATTGGTTTTGTCTTGTCTTCCTACAGACCTGGTTCCAATCCCATTCATTACATGTTGTGTATTTAACCCTCTGTTTCCCCTCATGTCCTTGTCAGAGATTGTTTGTTTGTATATTTGTGTATTATGTATTGGTGCGCGACCGGTTCTTGTACCCACTTTTATTTTATCTTGTATTTTTGATTATGAAGTTTTGTCAAGTCTATTAAACGATTCAATTTATACCAAGTTCGATTCTCCTGCGCCTGACTTCCCTGCCACCTACACACATGACATTACATCTTATGACCACCTTCTCTAAACTGCCTTGAAATAAAACTTGTTTTGGGATGAATCGATCTCTTTTTTCTGTTGTTCCTGTTTTTGTGGGATGAATCTTACCTGTTTCTTATAATATGTTGCCTCCCAGCAGGCCTGCAGAGTCTGAAAATAAAGGCTGCTTCTACAGAATTCCTTTGAAGAGAATAAAAATAATGATGCTTTATTAGGCACATTATGCACAGGCATTTACAGCATGCTAAAAATCAATATCTCCTAAGATGACCTTAATGGGACCATCCGGAATGCTCCCACCCCTATTCATGGTTAGATGGAGAAGAAATGCAGCACTATAGATATACGGGACGCTCTAGAGATAACAGGAATGACTTAAAGATGCAAATTATCAATGACTGTGGAGTTATCCAATATGCTACACTGGGAATTGAGTTGTAGGCGATGTTTGGCGCAAAATATAATGTTTACATTCTATTATTATGGAATGTGTAGAACCTGTATAAATGGGTTTGCTCCTATGTCTTTTTTCGTGAAAGATTAAGCTCTTTGTCGTAACGTGACTTATTCATTAAATGTGAAGACTGTTATATTATCAAATCAGTTCTCGGTGTAATTATTCTGTGATTAAACTAATCACAGAGTTTTTTATAGAGTTACAATTTCCTGAATTTAATTCTTCAGATATTTTATTATCTTATCGATTACAGTATTATTACCTCATCAGTCTCATTCTTGAATATCGCGAACCCTTGGATATCTGCACGAACCCTGACATAAATCAGCGATAAACAAATTGGCTTAATTATTTATTTACTAACTTACTAATCAATCACAGAATTACATAAACACACACACAGTAGCTCATACATTGGTTACTAACATGACACAAAGAAAAGTCCCTAGTAGACGAAACTGATGGCTTAGTAGACAAAGGAAAGGGGTGGGGACAGCTCAAGAGTGGGAAATTCAGAGTGGATACTACACTCATGGAAATGCTAATACTTTGAACATGAACAACCGCTCATTTGAAAAGAAAATGCAATTTACATATTTACGAGTGTATGTCTTTGTTGTCCCTCTCTGTGATTGCCGGTCCGTCTGCTGAATAGTCAGTAAACAGAAAGTCTCTGGTTTGTCCACCAGAGATCAAAGTCTTTCGTAGTTGTAGCTTGTTATCATGGCGGGCTGTATCACCGCCAACCAACTGACTGCACCGCCCTCAACCGTAAGGCTCTCCAGAGGGTAGTGAGGTCTGCACAACGCATCACCGGGGGCAAACTACCTGCCCTCCAGGACACCTACACCACCCGATGCTACAGGAAGGCCATAAAGATCATCAAGGACATCAACCACCCGAGCCACTGCCTGTTCACCCCGATGTCATCCAGAAGGCGAGGTCAGTACAGGTGCATCAAAGCTGGGACCGAGAGACTGAAAAACAGCTTCTATCTCAAGGCCATCAGACTGTTAAACAGCCACCACTAACATTGAGTGGCTGCTGCCAACACACTGTCAATGACACTGACTCAACTCCAGCCACTTTAATAATGGGAATTGATGGGAAATGATGTAAATATATCACTAGCCCCTTTAAACAATGCTACCTTATATAATGTTACTTACCCTACATTATTCATCTCATATGCATACGTATATACTGTACTCTATATCATCGACTGCATCCTTATGTAATACATGTATCACTAGCCACTTTAACTATGCCACTTTGTTTACATACTCATCTCATATGTTATACTGTACTCGATATCATCTACTGTATCTTGCCTATGCTGCTCTGTACCATCACTCATTCATATATCCTTATGTACATATTCTTTATCCCCTTACACTGTGTATAAGACAGTAGTTTTTTGGAATTGTTAGTTAGATTACTTGTTTGTTATTACTGCATTGTCGGAACTAGAAGCACAAGCATTTCGCTACACTCGCATTAACATCTGCTAACCATGTGTATGTGACAAATAAAATTTGATTTGATTTGATTTGATTTGAGTCCCATTCGGTCGTTCGACCGATTGCGTTTACCAGACTAATGTACTTAAACAGCTGCAGCCTGAATAATTGGTCTTTAGTTTGTAGATTTCTTAGCCATTTCAACGTGGGAACTCCCATCCCTGCATTTTAGTAGAAAAGGGGGCGTTCCATGACGCTGTGTAATGTCTGTGATCACGAGGGCGTGGCCACTGATTGATCCTAAGTTACTATGAAAAACAATTCTCACTTAATAGACTAAGATCACATTGTTAACGTTCCTAAAGTATTCCTATACTCAATAATTTATTTTATACAACATTCAGATACAAACCCCATAATTGAGAAGTGTATACAAACAAAGAAACAGTAATGTGTGTCTCCTGTCCCTCATGAGGTCACCAAATGAAACAAACTCGACATGACTGTTCCTTAAGTGTCAACAGACCACTCCAACTGCTTGGAATACAGGGATACTGTTCAATTATTCAGCCTTTTGATGTCCAAGTGTCGCTCTGTGTCCACAGTCACATTCCAATCTCGATACTACAGAGCCCAGAAGCAGAGTATTTTACAAATGCCATAAAGCAGCCCCTTCCACCTCTGGGGGAGAGAGAGGGCGCTGTAGATAGTACCCACTGTAACCTGATCCTTCAGATCTTCAGAGCAGAGTTATGACATGAGTATATGAGGAAGTTGGAGCCCGTTCCGATTCATGACTGTAATGAACACAATGGGAGACAGAGAGCTGGTTTCAAGCGCAGGGCGCAGCAGGTGTTTATTTGTAAAGGACCTCAAGAGGAGGCAGGTAGCTGGGTCCAGGGGCAGGCAGGAGGTGTCGTGGAAATTTCCTCTATTTACCAAATCATGAGCGCAAACCACACACACAAGTCAGAGTTAGTTATCAAAGTCCATCTTTAATTATATGAGCTCTATCACAACCCTGTGACTCTCAAATCAATTCATTGTTTATCAATGAATTCTCTGAGAGCCCCCTCTACATTGCAACTGAGATCCTTTAATAGCAAAGAACACACATAGTCAGACAGCATAGACATAATAAATCGTTCAGCTTTGTCTCCTTACTCAAACTCAAACCCAGAACCATAAACCAATCCTCCATATCAACAGGCATATATCAAATTGTCATTTAGATACAACCAATTCTAAATACAACCAATCCTGAACAAGCTCACGGGGAGCATAGAATGATTCCAGACACTGCCATCCTCCTCTCCCCGATGGGAAAAGTAGGGAGTGACTGGCACACAGACACAGTGGAGCAAAAGATATGTTTACACATGATGACACCTTGACCTCTCCCCTCTCTGCAGCCCATGCAACTTAGTCTTGACATAGAACAGATAACTGCCAATGGCACCCACTATAGTACATATCATGAAAATAAAACATCTTATCTATGTTACCCACCAATTCTGATTATTCCCCAACAGAGGTCATACACAGGGGGTCCAAAAAGGCAATAGTACAGGCAGGGAAAAGGCTAGTAATGTCATCTGGGAAATCAGGCAATAGCTTGATTACAGGAAATCCAATAGGTTAAAGTACAGACAGGGATTAGGCAAAAGGCGGCGTTAGTGAGGCAGGCAAAAACTATCATACACGGGAGGTTTAAATTACGGGAACAACCAGAGCTCTGAATAGAAATGTGTCACAAAACAAACAATAGCTCACAATGATGGGGTGCAAAGAACTGAACTAAATAGTGTGTGATAATGACATACAGGTGTGTGAGCAAGTGATCACAAAACCTTCTTTAATTATGAAGAAATGTCTTCTTAACTGCCATTAACAAAGTTACTATTCCTCAATAAAGGTCTTGGAAATATTCTTAAGGTTTTTCCTAAGTATCTTCCTGATAAAAAAGTTAAGAAGAAATGGGATTCTTGAAAATAATACTTTAGGATTCCTTCTTGAAAATGTCCTTAACTTTAGGACAGCTAAACCCTTGTCTTGAGACGAATGGATACTTTTGTAAACATTGAACATTTTCTTGCACCACAGACACAGTTGGCTACCGGATATTTAAATACAGCAAGAAAACAAATTAAACGTGCATTATCTAGCTAGTGTTAGGGTTGCGTCAAATCGAATCTGGTATCAAAACAAGTATGACACTGAGTCACTGATTGTATACTATGTAGTTTTATTTGCTAAGCAATCAATGGTAAATGCAATTTTCGTATATACGGGTTCGCTGTAACACCACGCAGGGCAGTACAGAGAACTAGCCAACACACTAATATTTTTTTCTAAAATACTCTGACAAAAGTAGTTCCTGCTTCTGAGCTGGCCTGTCACAGAGTAGAGACTGGTTTAAACTCACCCAGCCTATCGTTGGCGCACAGGCTGGTCCCAGCCCCCCAGGCGCTCCAGTTGATAGATGTAACTGTTGCTGTGTAGAATATCTATGCGCTCATACTCTTGATACAGTTATCACACATCTGGCTCCTGTTATCTAACAAAAGACCGTTTGTTCTCGCAACACTATGTTCTGTATGTGCCCCCAACAATTCATGATAACTGCCTACACCCAAGGCCAGCCACAGCCTTTCCGCTAGTCACACCATATGTTGCAAAATGTTACTTCTAACACACACAGACACCCTCATGATAGGCCAAGCATATTTTCAAACCTCACACTAGCTAGTAATCAACAATATATTACAATATTCTAGAAGTGTTAAATAGCTTGCGTTATCTCGTCAATTTGCAAAGAAGAACTTGGCTAACGTTGTTAGCTATGTTGTTGGCTAGCTACGGTAGCTATAGCTACCTAACTTACCGGTTGCGCAGTCCCTCTAAAACCATCTCTGCTATCATTGACGACGCCTTCTCCTCCAGCTGGACCACATTAACGGTCTCTCAGCTCCCTTCTTCTTAGCAGCCGACTTGATGTGGGACCACTTCTTTTTTACGGCGTCCCTGTCTTTTGCCATTCCCCCGACGGCAGAGACAGACTCGGCCACTCTCGCCCATCTCTCGCCCATCTTTTTGATGTTTGCATTGACCCCGCAGATATCAAGTCTCCCCAACAGCAACCTTTTCCTTGCTGCTATTTCCTCCACCATCACTTCAAGCTCTTGTTTGCTGAAGTTTTTACCGCACTTTCCTTGGTTATCCATTTTTGATTTTGATGTACAGTAGCTAACGTTAGTCTGGCTACAATGTGTGAAAAATAATGTTTTTTTGTATGTGTATAAAGGGATCGCGAGCCAACTAAAACATTTTTATTCTCGAGACATAAAGCAAAAAAAAATTATGAAATAAAAATGTAAATATCAACACTTTATTATAGTGGGACAAATCCTATCATCCCTGTCACATAGGCGTATTTATTAGTTTCAAGCACGTCACTAATGTCAATGCCACATAAGAAGATATTTTACGAAGTTCCTAAGAAAACTACGAATTCCTAAGAACATTTTGAGGAATTGCATTTACGAACTATCTTGTGAACTTCTTATTTTTTGTAAGTAATGTTTTGTGAATCCGGCTCCTGTAGAATGAGCGCGTTCAGGGTATCTATGTGTTTGAGACCTTGAGCTGGAAAGTGGGCTGGAAAGTGAGCTGCGTTCAGGGGATATACTTGTTTGAGAGTGTGAGTTGGAAGCAGATGTTAAAATGACACGTTTATCCAGGTGCATGTTGCCTAGACCTACTAATCCAACAGTGGCCTACAAGTGAAATATTTTATTTTTGATATATTCCTATACAAATCTATTGGCCACATCCATTTAAAGCAATGATTATCAATTGAAAATGTGGTTGTTGTGTTACCCTGTTGCATGCCTACATTGTCATGGTCCTCTAAGGCACGAGAGTTCCTGTGGGTCTTCTCCTTCAGTCTTTTTGCCTCCTAGGCCTCATTTCCCATTACATGGGATTTTCTCAGTACCAATTTCACAAGAGATGGTCGCTGTCTAATGTCATGTGGTGCTGAATGACAGATCTCGATATTCCGATTTCTCTGCTGTCCAAGGTGCTGAAATATCCAATCTCTGCTATTTGCATATGTACGACCATCCATACTTGACACCACACACACACACACACACACACACACACACACACACACACACACGTTAATGATAAACTCACACACACTTTTGAACATTGCATAACCTGCAACAAGACACTGAAAGAGCACTTAATTCCAAATGTGTTTGTGTTTGAATAAGGATGCGAAAAATGAAATCATTGTGTGGATGTTGATTGGACAATGTATAGGTGCTTTACAGAAGCTATTTTGTGCCATTACCTATAGCGTGTATTTTACTGGAGCATGATCAGATTGCTTTGTTTAAGCCAGAACGGAGATTCAAAATTGATTGTCTGGGACAGCTTGTGCTCTCATGCATGTTTCAGTGTTATTTGCCTCGAAGCGAGCATTGAAGTAGTTTAGCTTGTCTGGTAGGCTCGTGTCACTGGGCAGCTCTCGGCTGTGCTTCCCTTCGTAGTCTATAAGGGTTTGCAAGCCCTGCCACATTCGACAAGCGTCAGAGCCAGTGTAGCAAGATTCGATCTTAGTCCTGTATTGATGCTTTGCCTGTTTGATGGTTCATCGGAGGGTATAGCAGGATTACTTATACGCTTCTGGGTTAGAGTCCCGCTCCTTGAAAGCAGCATCTCTAGCCTTTAGCTCAGTGCGGATGCTGCCTGTAATCCATGGCTTCTGGTTGGGGTATGTACTTACGGTCACCTTGGGGACAACGTCATTGATGCACTTATTGATGAAGCCAATGACTGATGTGGTGTACTCCTCATTGCCATCGGAGGAATCCTGGAACATATTCCAGTCTGTGCTAGCAAAACAGTCCTGTAGCAGAGCATCTGCTTCCTCTGACAACTTTTTTATTGATCTAGTCACTGGTGCCTCCTGCTTTAATTTTTGCTTGTAAGCAGGAATCAGGAGGATAGAATTATGGTCAGAATTTGCCAAATGGAGGGCGAGGGAGAGCTTTGTATGCATCTCTGTGTGTGGAGTACAGGTGGTCCAGAGTTATTTTTCCTCTGGTTGCACGTTTAACATGCTGATAGAAATTTGGTAAAACAGATTAAAGTCCCCGGCTACTAGGAGCGCCGCTTCTAGGTGAGGGTTTTCGTGTTTGCTTATGGCGGAATACAGCTCATTCAATGCTGTCTTAGTGCCAGCCTCTGACTGTGATGGTATGTAAACAGCTACAAAGAATACAGATGAAAACTCTCTCGGTAGGTAGTGTGGTCTACAGCTTATCATGAGATACTGTACCTCAGGCGAGCAATAGCTCGAGACTTCTTTAGATATCGTGCACCAGCTGTTGTTTACAAAAATACATAGACCCCACCCCTTGTCTTACCAGACACCGCTGTTCTATCTTGCCGGTACATCATATAACCAGCCACTGTAACGGCTGTTGGTGGAAGAAGGTGAGGACCAATGTGCAGTGTGGTACGTATTTATGTTTCTTTATTGACACTGAACACTAAATGCAAAAATAACAAAGGGAATAACCGAAACAGTCCTGAAAGGTGAAAAACACTAAACAGAAATCAACTACCCACAAAACCCATGTGGGAAAAAGCTACCTAAGTATGGTTCTCAATCAGAGGCAACAAAAGACAGCTGCCTCTGATTGAGAACCACACCCGGCCAAACAACAAAGAAATACAAAACATAGAAAATGAACATAGAATGCCCACCCTAGTCACACCCTGGCCTAACCAAATTAGAGAATAAAAGCCTCTCTATGGCCAGGGCGTGACAGTCCTGTATGTTGATATTGTCGTCGTTCAGCCACGATTCTGTGAAACATAAGATGTTAGTTTTTAATGTCCCGTTGGTAGTTTAATCTTCCGCATAACTCGTCGATTTTATTCTAGAAAGATTGCACGTTTGCTAGTAGAATGGAGGGAAGTGGGGGTTTATTAGATCGCCTACAAATTCTCAGAAGGCAGCCCGACCTTCGGCTTCTCTTTTTCTGCCTCCTCTTCACACAGATCTCGGGGATCGGGGCCTGTTCCCGAGAAAGCAGTATATCCTTCGCGTCGGGCTTGTTAGAGTCGTGAAAGGAAAAAAACTATGACGCTAGTCCGTGGTGAGTAATCGCAGTCCTGATGTCTAGAAGTTATTTTCGGTCATAAGAGACGGTAGCGGAAACATTATGTACAAAATAAGTAAATAAAACAAATAAAAATAAACAAACAAAAAAACACAATCGGCTGGGGGCACGTAAAACGTCTGCCTTCTTCTCCGGCGCCATCTTTGAACACTTGTTAATGTTGTTCCTCAATGTTGTTCCTTTCCGGACTGGAATTTCCCATCCCTGATCTATATGGTAGGACCAGTACCAGAGCTGAATGAATGTGTCTGTTTTGTCACGGATACAGAATGATGTGGTTGATAGCAGAGGAATCATCCCCATAGAGGTCACAGGGTCACTTGCCCCCTCAGATTTGATGTTAAAAACTTTCCTGTTGTTTTTTCTCTGTGATACTACTAGCCATGAAGTTGGCTTTAGCTAGCCCAGTTAGGTTCCCAATCTACCAACCGAATAACTACACTTAACAAAAATATAAACACAATATGTAAAGTGTTGGTCCCAATATGTAAAATGCTGGTTTCATGAGCTGAAATAAAAGATTCCAGAAATGTTCCATACGCACAAATGTTCTCTCAAATTGTGTACACAAACTTGTTTACGTTCCTGCTAGTGAGTATTTCTCCATTGCCAAGATAATCCATCCACCTGACAGGTGTGACATTAAGAAGCTGATTAAACAGCATGATCATTACACAGGTGCACCTTGTGCTGGTGACACTAAAAGGCCACTCTAAAATGTGCAGTTTTGTCACACAACACAATGTCAGAGATGTTTCGTGTTTTGACGGAGCGTGCAATTGCCTTATTGACTGCAGGAATGTCCACCAGAGCTGTTGCCCGAGAATTGAATGTTAATTTCTCTACCATAAGCCGAGGCAACCGCAGACAACGTGTAACATGGAACCCAAACCAGCTGTGTGCGAGCGTGCGCCATCGTGCACCATCGTGCATAAATTTATGTTGTCTCCTCACACCAAACGTGATCACGACACGCAGGTTAAAATATCAAAACGAACTCTGAACCAATTACATTAATTTGGGGACAGGTCGAAAAGCATTAAACATTTATGGCAATTTAGCTAGCTAGCTTGCACTTGCTAGCTAATTTGTCCTATTTAACTAGCTTGCTGTTGCTAACATAGTTGTTATTTTACCAGAATTGTTTTATTTATTTTTTATTTCACCTTCATATAACCAGGTAAGCTAGTTGAGAACAAGTTCTCATTTAGAACTGCGACCTGGCCAAGATAAAGCAAAGCAGTGTGACACAACAACAACACAGAGTTACACATAGACTAAACAAGCATACAGTCAATAACACAATAGAAAAAAGTATATATACAGTCTGTGCAAATGGCGAGAGGAGGTAAGGCAATAAATAGGCCATAGTAGCGAAGTAATTACAGTTTAGCAAATTAACACTGGACTGATAAATAGCAGATGATGATGTGCAAGTAGAAATACTGGTTTGCAAAAAAAGCAGAAAAGTAAATAAAAATAATATGGGGAGGAGGTAGGTAGATTGGGTGGGCTTTTTACAGATGGGCTATGTACAGCTGCAGCGATCGGTTAGCTGCTCAGATAGCTGATGTTTAAAGTTAGTGAGGGAAATATAAGTCTCCAGCTTCAGCGATTTTTGCAATTCGTTCCAGTCATTGGCAGCAGAGCACTGGCGGCCAAAGTAGGTGTTGACTTTGGGGATGACCAGTGAGATGTACCTGCTGGAGCGCGTGCTACAGGTGGGTGTTGTTATCATGACCAGTGAGCTGAGATAAGGCAGAGCTTTACCTAGCATAGACTTATAGAAGATCTGGAGCCAGTGGGTCTGGCGACGAATATGTAGTGAGGGCCAGCCGACTAGAGCATACAGGTCGCAGTGGTGGGTGGTATAAGGGGCTTTGGTGACAAAACGGATGGCACTGTGATAGACTGCATCCAGTTTGCTGAGTAGAGTATTGGAAGCTATTTTGTAAATGACATCTCCGAAGTCGAGGATCGGTAGGATAGTCAGTTTTACGAGGGTATGTTTGGAGGCATGAGTGAAGGAGGCTTTGTTGCAAAATAGGAAGCCGATTCTAGATTTAATTTTGGATTGAAGATGCGTAATATGAGTCTGGAAGGAGAGTTTACAGTCTAGCCAGACACCTAGGTATTTGTAGTTGTCCACATATTCATATAAGTCAGAATCGTCCAAAATAGTGATGCTAGTCGGGCAGCGAACGGTTGAAAAGCATGCATTTAGTTTTACTAGCGTTTAAGAGCAGTTGGAGGCCACTGAAGGAGTGTTGTCTGGCATTGAAGCACGTTTGGAGGTTAACACAGTGTCCGAAGAAGGGCCACATGTATACAAAATGGTGTCGTCTGCGTAGAGGTGGATCAGGGAATCACCCGCAGCAAGAGTGACATCGTTGATATATACAGAGAAAAGAGTCAGCCCAAGAATTGAACCCTGTGGTACCCCCATAGAGACTGCCAGAGGTCTGTCTGAGAAGTAGTTGGTGAACCAGGTGAGGCAGTTATTTGAGAAACCAAGGCTGTTGAGTCTGCCGATAAGAATACGGTGATTGACAGAGTCGAAAGCCTTGACCAGGTCGATGAAGACGGCTGTACAGTACTGTCTTTTATCGATGGCGGTTATGATTGCATTTAGTACCTTGAGCGTGGCTGAGGTGCACCAGTGACCAGCTCGGAAAGCGGATTGCACGCCGCAGAAGGTACGGTGGGATTTCAAAATGGTCAGTGATCTGTTTATTATCTTGACTTTCGAAGACTTTAGAAAGGCAGGGCAGGATGGATATAGGTTTTTAACAGTTTGGGTCTAGGGTGTCACCCCCTTTGAAGAGGGGAATGACCGCGGCAGTTTTTCAATCTTTAGGGATCTCAGGCGATACGAAATAGAGTTTGAACAGACTGGTAATGGACGTCATTTCCGGTCACAACTTGCAGACTTGTTTTCGAGTTGCTGTGCGTTTTGTTGCCAACCTATTTTGCTACCTGACAACTTTACGGTTTTTACTTTGTAATTACCGTTTATATATATATATATATTTTTTTTTCCTCAATTTTTTCACTCCGGACGCTTTATCCGAAGCTAAGTAGTAACATTAACATGATGCCTTCTAATTGCAGTCGCTGTACTCGCCTTACGGCGAGGATAGCTGTGCTACATGCCCAGCTTCAGACGCAATCGTTAGGCAAGGGTAATTTCAGTGTAGGAAAGGATGAAACAGCGTCTGTGCCACCAGTAAGTACAGATAGTAGTATAAATCCCCTGGCACAGTCCCCGCAGCCGGACAACTTTCTCACGGTTTCTGGAAGGAAATGCTGTAGGAATGCTCAACCGGTGTCGCTCATTCTGCTGACAGAAACTTTCAACCGGTTTTCCCCATTAAGCAGCGGGTCGGAGTCAGAGGCCGAGTCTTCTCTGGTATCTACTCCTCCCGTTCCGGGGTCTGAGACGCCGAAGCTTCCCACCATTAGCTCTGACAAATTGAAAACTCTAGTCATTGGCGACTCCATTACCCGCAGTATTAGACTTAAAACGAATCATCCAGCGATCATACACTGTTTACCAGGGGGCAGAGCTACCGACGTTAAGGCTAATCTGAAGATGGTGCTGGCTAAAGCTAAAACTGGCAAGTGTAGAGAGTATAGAGATATTGTTATCCACGTCGGCACCAACGATGTTAGGATGAAACAGTCAGAGATCACCAAGCGCAACATAGCTTCTGCGTGTAAATCAGCTAGAAAGATGTGTCGGCATCGAGTAATTGTCTCTGGCCCCCTCCCAGTTAGGGGGAGTGATGAGCTCTACAGCAGAGTCTCACAACTCAATTGCTGGTTGAAAACTGTTTTCTGCCCCTCCCAAAAGATAGAATTTGTAGATAATTGGCCCTCTTTCTGGGACTCACCCACAAACAGGACCAAGCCTGACCTGCTGAGGAGTGACGGACTCCATCCTAGCTGGAGGGGTGCTCTCATCTTATCTACCAACATAGACAGGGCTCTAACTCCTCTAGCTCCACAATGAAATAAGGTGCAGGCCAGGCAGCAGGCTGTTAGCCAGCCTGCCAGCATAGTGGTGTCTGCCACTAGCACAGTCGGTTAGGGGCCAGTTGGGGCGGCAGGGTAGCCTAGTGGTTAGAGCGTTGGACTAGGAGCCGGAAGGTTGTGAGTTCAAACCCCCGAGCTGACAAGGTACAAATCTGTCGTTCTGCCCCTGAACAGGCAGTTAACCCACTGTTCCCAGGCCGTCATTGAAAATAAGAATGTGTTCTTAACTGACTTGCCTGGTTAAATAAAGGTTAAAAATAAAAAATAAAAATAAAATAAAAGGCAGTGTAGTCAGCTCAGCTATCACCATTGAGACCGTGTCTGTGCCTCGACCTAGGTTGGGCAAAACTAAACATGGCAGGGTGTTCGCCTTAGCAATCTCACTAGGATAAAGACCACCTCCATTCCTGTCATTATTGAAAGAGATCATGATACCTCACATCTCAAAATAGGGCTACTTAATGTTAGATCCCTTACTTCAAAGGCAATTATAGTCAATGAACTAATCACTGATCATAATCTTGATGTGATTGGCCTGACTGAAACATGGCTTAAGCCTGATGAATTTACTGTGTTAAATGAGGCCTCACCTCCTGGCTACACTAGTGACCATATCCCCCGTGCATCCCGCAAAGGCGGAGGTGTTGATATAACATTTACGATAGCAAATTTCAATTTACAAAACAAAAAATTACGTTTTCGTCTTTTGAGCTTCTAGTCATGAAATCTATGCAGCCTACTCAATCACTTTTTATAGCTACTGTTTACAGGCCTCCTGGGCCATATACAGCGTTCCTCACTGAGTTCCCTGAATTCCTATCGGACCTTGTAGTCATAGCAGATAATATTCTAATCTTTGGTGACTTTAATATTCACATGGAAAAGTCCACAGACCCACTCCAAAAGGCTTCCGGAGCCATCATCGACTCAGTGGGTTTTGTCCAACATGTCTCTGGACCCACTCACTGTCACAGTCATACGCTGGACCTAGTTTTGTCCCATGGAATAAATGTTGTGGATATTAATGTTTTTCCTCATAATCCTGGACTATCGGACCACTATTTTATTACGTTTGCAATTGCAACAAATAATCTGCTCAGACCCCAACCAAGGAACATCAAAAGTCGTGCTATAAATTCACAGACAACACAAAGATTCCTTGATGTCCTTCCAGATTTCCTCTGTCTACCCAAGGACACCAGAGGACAAAAATCAGTTAACCACCTAACTGAGGAACTCAATTTAACCTTGAGCAATACCCTAGATGCAGTTGCACCCCTAAAAACTAAAAACATTTGTCATAAGAAACTAGCTCCCTGGTACACAGAAAATACCCGAGCTCTGAAGCAAGCTTCCAGAAAATTGGAACGGAAATGGTGCCACACCAAACTGGAAGTCTTCCGACTAGCTTGGAAAGACAGTACCGTGCAGTACCGAAGAGCCCTTACTGCTGCTCGATCATCCTATTTTTCTAACTTAATTGAGGAAAATAAGAACAATCCGAAATTCCTTTTTGATACTGTCGCAAAGCTAACTATAAAGCAGCATTCCCCAAGAGAGGATGCCTTTCACTTTAGCAGTGATAAATTCTTTGAGGAAAAGATTATGATTATTAGAAAGCAAATTACGGACTCCTCTTTAAATCTGTGTATTCCTTCAAAGCTCAGTTGTCCTGAGTCTGCACAACTCTGCCAGGACCTAGGATCGAGAGAGACGCTCAAGTGTTTTAGTACTATATCTCTTGACACAATGATGAAAATAATCATGGCCTCTAAACCTTCAAGCTGCATACTGGACCCTATTCCAACTAAACTACTGAAAGAGCTGCTTCCTGTGCTTGGCCCTCCTATGTTGAACATAATAAACGGCTCTCTATCCACCGGATGTGTACCAAAGTCACTAAAAGTGGCAGTAATAAAGCCTCTCTTGAAAAAGCCAAACCTTGACCCAGAAAATATAAAAAACTAATCGGCCTATATCGAATCTTCCATTCCTCTAAAATTTTTTAGAAAAGGCTGTTGCGCAGCAACTCACTGCCTTCCTGAAGACAAACAATGTATACGAAATGCAGTCTGGTTTTAGACCCCATCATAGCACTGAGACGGCACTTGTGAAGGTGGTAAATGACATTTTAATGGCATCGGACCGAGGCTCTGCATCTGTCCTCGTGCTCCTAGACCTTAGTGCTGCTTTTGATACCATCGATCACCACATTCTTTTGGAGAGATTGGAAACCCAAATTGGTCTACACGGACAAGTTCTGGCCTGGTTTAGATCTTATCTGTCGGAAAGATATCAGTTTGTCTCTGTGAATGGTTTGACCTCTGACAAATCAACTGTAAATTTCGGTGTTCCTCAAGGTTCCGTTTTAGGACCACTATTGTTTTCACTATATATTTAACCTCTTGAAGACTCATCTCTTCAGTGGGTCATATGATTGAGTGTAGTCTGGCCCAGGAGTGGGAAGGTGAACGGAAAGGCTCTGGAGCAACGAACCGCCCTTGCTGTCTCTGCCTGGCCGGTTCCCCTCTTTCCACTGGGATTCTCTGCCTCTAACCCTATTACAGGGGCTTAGTCACTGGCTTACTGGGGCTCTCTCATGCCGTCCCTGGAAGGGGTGCATCACCTGAGTGGGTTGATTCACTGATGTGGTCATCCTGTCTGGGTTGGCGCCCCCCCCCTTTGGGTTGTGCCGTGGCGGAGATCTTTGTGGGCTATACTCAGCCTTGTCTCAGGATGGTAAGTTGGTGGTTGAAGATATCCCTCTAGTGGTGTGGAGGCTGTGCTTTGGCAAAGTGGGTGGGGTTATATCCTTCCTGTTTGGCCCTGTCCGGGGGTGTCCTCGGATGGGGCCACAGTGTCTCCTGACCCCTCCTGTCTCAGCCTCCAGTATTTATGCTGCAGTAGTTTATGTGTCGGGGGGCTAGGGTCAGTTTGTTATATCTGGAGTACTTCTCCTGTCCTATTCGGTGTCCTGTGTGAATCTAAGTGTGCGTTCTCTAATTCTCTCCTTCTCTCTTTCTTTCTCTCTCTCGGAGGACCTGAGCCCTAGGACCATGCCCGAGGACTACCTGACATGATGACTCCTTGCTGTCCCCAGTCCACCTGGCCGTGCTGCTGCTCCAGTTTCAACTGTTCTGCCTTATTATTATTCGACCATGCTGGTCATTTATGAACATTTGAACATCTTGGCCATGTTCTGTTATAATCTCCACCCGGCACAGCCAGAAGAGGACTGGCCACCCCACATATGCTCTCTCTAATTCTTTATTTCTCTCTCTCGGAGGACCTGAGCCCTAGGACCATGCCCCAGGACTACCTGACATGATGACTCCTTGCTGTCCCCAGTCCACCTGACCGTGCTGCTGCTCCAGTTTAAACTGTTCTGCCTTATTATTATTCGACCATGCTGGTCATTTATGCACATTTGAACATCTTGGCCATGTTCTGTTATAATCTCCACCCGGCACAGCCAGAAGAGGACTGGCCACCCCACATAGCCTGGTTCCTCTCTAGGTTTCTTCCTAGGTTTTGGCCTTTCTAGGGAGTTTTTCCTAGCCACCGTGCTTCTACACCTGCATTGCTTGCTGTTTGGGGTTTTAGGCTGGGTTTCTGTACAGCACTTTGAGATATCAGCTGATGTACGAAGTGCTATATAAATAAATTTGATTTGATTTGTAATAGGGGTTGCAAAAATGGCGGCAGATAATTTTAGAAAGAGAGGGTCCAGATTGTCTAGCCCAGATGATTTGTACGGGTCCAAGTTTTGCAGCTCTTTCAGAACATCTGCTATCTGTATTTGGGTGAAAGAGAAGCTGGGGAGGCTTGGCCAAGTAGCTGTGGGGGGGTGCCGCGCTGTTGGCCGGGGTTGGGGTAGCCAGGAGGAAAGTATGGCCAGCCATAGAGAAATGCGAATTGAAATTCTCGATTATCATGGATTCATCGGTAGTGACAGTGTTACCTAGCCTCAGTGCAGTGGGCGGCTGGGAGGAGGTGCTCTTATTCTCCATGGATTTTACAGTGTCCCAAAACTTTTTGGAGTGAGAGCTACAGGATGCAAATTTCTGTTTGAAAAAGCTAGCCTTTGCTTTCCTGACTGACTGCGTGTATTGGTTCCTGACTTCCCTGAAAAGTTGCATATCGCGGGACTATTCGATGCTAGTGCAGTCCGCTACAGGATGTTTTTGTGCTGGACGAGGGCAGTCAGGTCTGGAGTGAACCAAGGGCTATATATCTGGTCTTCGTTCTACATTTTTTGAAAGGGAGCCAAATGGAACAGCGGTAGCACCCACAGAGAAATGCGCCACAGGAAAATGGCATTCTGTCGGGACACTGACTATTTCCCCTCCCATTCGGTCAAAGTTCACAGCAAATGCTCCATTCCACTTTCTACTGAATGAGGACATCTAGTAGGAAGTGCTACCAGATCCATATATTGTTGGGAAACGAGGGGGCGATGACGTCAAAGTTGCCCCACATTCAGAATTTCACTTCTTGTTTGGAAGATTGCCTGCCCTATGATTTCTGTTATACTCACAGACATAATTGAAACAGTTTTAGAAACTTCAGAGTGTTTTCTATTCAATAGTAATAATAATATGCATATATTAGCAATTTAGGACAGAGTAGGATGCAGTTCACTATGGGCACGCAATTCATCCAAAGTGAAAATAGTGCCCCCTAACCTCAACAAGTTAGGGTAAGTGTTAGCTAACATGCCAAGTAGTTGCAATATTAGCTAAAAAGTACTTTAAAAGTTGCTAGCTAGCTAAAATGCTGAAGTTGGCCATGATGAGATTCAAACTTGCAACATTCGGGTTGCTAGACGTTATATGCCAACCCATCCACCCTAACCAAGCACCTTACTTTGGTTTTTGCCTTAAGTTGATGTTGTTTTCCTCTATTTTTTTCCATTATTATTATGATGAGGATTACAACTATTACTGTAATGAACATTAGTCACCACTTGGTGACAGCACAGAGCTAATGTGTCATGTCTGTCAAAATATTTTATCAAAAAGAGCCTCACATCTTTTTGGGGGGCCAAAGACTAATTGTTACATGAGACATTAAGAATGTGCTTGGTGTCCTTTTTCTTGTTTGCATGCCTGTCTCTTTCCTCAGTTCTTGTTTCAAGCACTAACGTCGTATTGTTAGCTCATCCCAACTTTTGATAGACTCATTCAATTATACAATACAAGTATTTTCTCTCTTTGCTCTATCATCGTTGTCTCTCCACCTCCCACTCGTTCACACCCCAGACTCCTTCATCACCTCTTTCTCTCCTTATCCAATCTTCTTAATCCACCCTTTCACTGTCTCTCAATTCACCAGGTCGTCAATAACACTCTCAACAGACTAATTTTCTTCCATTAGGCATCAGAAAACGTCTCACATTAACCATTATGTATACGGGGGGCTGGGATTCAAAATAAAAATGTTGGCCAAAACATACATTACGACAAGAGAGACACCACAACACTACATGAAGAGAGAACTAAGACAACAACACAGCATGGCAGCAACACATGACAACACAGCATGGTAGCAACACAACATGGTAGCAGCACAAAACCTGGTACAAACAGCACAGGGCAACAAGGTAGAAACAACAATACAGCACACAAAGCAGCCACAAGTGTCAGTAAGATTGATTGAGTCTTTATCTGAAGAGATGGATGTAAAACTGTCCAGTTTGAGTGTTTTTTTGCAGCTTGTTCCAGTTGCTAGCTGCAGCAAACTGAAAAGAGGAGCAACCCAGGGATGTGTGTGCTTTGGGGACCTTTAACAGAATGTGACTGTCAGAACGGCTGTTGTATGTGGATGAGGGTTGTATTATGTATCTCAGATAGGGGGGAGTGAGGCCAAAGAGGGATTTATAAATAAGCATCAACCAGTGGGTCTTGCGTTGAGTATGCAGAGATGACCAGTTTGCAGAGGATCATGGAGTGCAGTGATGTGTCCAATAAGGAGCATCGGTGGCAAATTTGATGGCCGAATAGTAAAGAACATCTAGCCGCTCGAGAGCACCCTACCTGCCGATCTATAAATGACGTCTCTGTAATCTAGCATGGGAAGGATGGCAACCTAAATCAGGGTTCGTTTGGCAGCTGGGTTAAAAAAAAAGGAGCGATTACGATAGGGGAAACCAAGTTTATATTAACCTTAGCCTGCAGCTTGGATATGTGCTGAGAGAAGGACAGTGTATCATCGAGCCATACGTATTTTCTTATAACAAAACACATGTAATGTAAGATTGTCTGAGAGAGAAAACATATTATCTCACGGAATTTTAGAATTAGATGAACATAAGGACATCATGTTAGAACAGTTTTGGGTCAAACGCTTCCATAAATGGGGTGAGTGTGTATGTGTTACAGGATCACTGGAGAAACAGGGGGAGAATCTTGCATCCAACAGGCCTAGCTAAACCACAGGTCGGCGTCAGTCACGTCTTCCCTAACTTAGGCCTGTTGGTAAAACTCTGCACTTGACTAGGACCATGTCTCTGTCTGTCACTGTCTACAGACCACCTTACATTGCCTGTATGTGGTGGTGTAGGCAGAGTCTCTGAGGGGAGGATTCTGGGTCATCAGGGTGTGTGTGAGGGCAAAACAACCTCAAAGATAGCCATGCTAGCAACTTCCATGGAGTTTAACTTGAACTATACTGAAAAAATATATAAATGCAACATGCAACAATTTCTAAGATTATATACTGAGTTACAGTTCATATAAGGAAATCAGTAAATTGAAATGAATTCAATAGGCCCTAATCTATGGACTTCACATGACTGGGCGGGGGCTCAGCCATGTGTGGACCTGGGAGGGCATAGGCACACCCACTGGGGAGCCAGGCCCAGCCAATCAGAATTTGTTTTTACCCACAAAAAAGCTTTAATTACAGACAGAAGTACTCCTCAGTTTCATCAGCTGTCCGGATGGCTGATCTCAGACGATCCCACAGATGAAGAAGCCGGATGTGGAGGTCCTAGTCTGGCGTGGTTACACGTGGTCTGCGGTTGTGAGGCTGGTTGGACGTACTGCCAAATTCTTTAAAAAGACATTGGAGGACGTTTATGGTAGAGAAATTAACATTCAATTATCTGGAAACAGCTCTGGTGGACATTCCTACAGTCATTATGCCAATTGTGCGCTCCCTCAAGACTTGAGGCATCTGTGGCATTGTGTTGTGTGACTAAAATGCACATTTTAGAGTGGCCTTTTATTGTCCCCGGCACAAGGTGCACCTGTGTAATGATAATGCTGTTTAATCAGCTTCTTGATATGCCACACCTGTCAGGTGGATTGATTATCTTGCCAATGGAGAAACGCTAACTGGGATGTAAACACATTTGTGCACAACATTTTTGAGAAATAAGCTGTTTGTGTCCATGGACAATTTCTGGGATTTTTCATTTCAGCTCATGAAACATGGGACCAACACTTCAAATGTTGCGTTTATATTTTTGTTTAGTATAGTTACTGTGGTTCCTTTCACCGCTTAAATCATTCCCCTCCCACCAGAGTGGGTTGTGGAGCGTGTGGACTATAGGTACTGCAGACTAGGTAGTGGGATGGAGGAGAAGTGGGTGACATGATGAGGTATTGATAGTACATACTAATTCCTACACTCACCAGTAACTACATTTGAAAATGAACTGGGGGTGAAACCTAGCTCCTGAACCCTTTATCCGCAATATTGTAGTTGTTATCCCATAATTTTGCCAAGCGATTACCTCCATTAAGTACTTAATGCAATATTTTAATGTAAAATGTATGTGTGGTTTCCGCCCCGGCTGTGTTGTCTCCCCCAGTGTGAGTTACAGCAGACCAGTCCAACCACAGTTCGATGACGCTGATGATGAGAATGACGAAGATGATGTCGTGTGTGTGTGTGTGTGTGTGCGTGTGTGTGTGTGGAGTAGGTGACTCTTGCTGTGGATTCAAGTTTCTTTCAGTGAACCTCATCCCTGCTAATGGAAACGCAGGACTATATTTGGAGGGGTGATGTCACAAGTGGTTGACGGTGAAGCCTATATCTGTGTGAGAGTGTGTGTGTCTGTGACAGTCTAAGAAACCACTGACAGTAGCAGTGTCTGTCTTTGGAACCACTGGCGATTGGGTTTAACTACTGAGGGTGAGTTAACCAGACCATTAGAATGCATATTGATCTGAGAGAGATGGAGACCAGGACACTATACACTATACTATCCCAAGTATTTGTCTCTCTTTTCCCTGTGTGGTTGAGGGTAGGCTGTTGAGTGGCTTGTCTGTTTTGTGGTCGTTGGTTTGCATGGTTAGCTGTTCTACAGAACTTTGACCGTTTCTGCTGTCATTCTATTCTAAAGTGTTCTAGTAGCATAAACTGAAAACACTTGATGGGTGTGGGTTACACTATTCACAGGCATGTGCATCCCTCTACTTGTGTAATTCAACAGTGTGTGTGATTATTGACTTACCATCTTTTGTTTTCGTGCAGGGATCCCGCGTGATACGATGTATTACCTGAAGCTGCCCGTGTTCCTTCTCGTGTTGCTGCCATGTGTCGCCACCCTGCCTAGCAACAGGTGAGAGCGCAAAGCTGCCTCAGTTATTTCCGTTATTTCTGAGTGTCACTTCTGTGATGTACAGTTACAAGTGTCGTGCAGTGTCGCCCAAAGTTCAATTGACACTAGGAAGTGGGTTTAATTTTGCAGGTGAATTAATCACTCAACTGATATAGCACCGGTTTTAAGTTGTACGTAATTTGGCACATCCATCTTGAACCGTAAGAAATCAATTAACGACGTGGGTAGTCTAACTCTACGACCGGCTAATGACATTGATGAGATCATTGAGATGAATATCCATTGCAATCGTGACATCCGAGAGGTCGGGTTTTGTCCTGCCAAGGCAGAGACAGGAATATGTGAATCGCGTAAAACTGATCAAGTTCGCACTGGAGGGGGACTTAGTGGCCACTCCATTGCGCCCTCGAGAATTGAGATTATGTTTTGAAGTGGGCAGCAGTCACCAGTCGGAGTGACGGTTTGGCTCTTTCCTCATCCTGATCCTGATTCAGGTACTTCACCTCATCTAGTGAGCAAGAAAGCGCGCTCCCGGACAGAGAAGGCTGGCTCGTGCCCGGGATCGTCTCCAACCACTACCTTGGCCTCATTGGCGTGCGGCTCCAGAGAGGGCTCACACCTGTCAACAGGTAAGGTTGCACCTTATTATATAAGTTGCACCTCATTTATTGATTTGTTGATTGAGTGCAAATGTTGATAATTTAGCAGACAAAACAATGTCAAATAATCGAGTTGATTAAACGAATTATTATTTAGTAAATGGATCCACAGACCTTTTACTCAACTTGTCAGTCAAAATATACTAAAATATTATCTGAATTGAACATTTTTAGTTGGCCCAAAATTAACTCTGATTTAAGAAAAATCTAGGTTAGGGACACCCACACATTCAAATAGTGCTTTTAACATGCAATGTTTTCAACCTATATATTTGACACACATTGACATAAACATGTTTACATTGTGCATGTTCATTTTATACAGTAATTATTATTCAACATGTCCTCACCTGGGATTTGAACTAACAACCTCTTGGTTCACGAATTCCTATCTTCCTCCATCTATAAATGAACATGCACAATGCCATCATGTACAGTGCCTTGCGAAAGTATTCGGCCCCCTTGAACTTTGCGACCTTTTGCCACATTTCAGGCTTCAAACATAAAGATATAAAACTGTATTTTTTTGTGAAGAATCAACAACAAGTGGGACACAATCATGAAGTGGAACGACATTTATTGGATATTTCAAACTTTTTTAACAAATCAAAAACTGAAAAATTGGGCGTGCAAAATTATTCAGCCCCCTTAAGTTAATATTTTGTAGCACCACCTTTTGCTGCGATTACAGCTGTAAGTCGCTTGGGGTATGTCTCTATCAGTTTTGCACATCGGGAGACTGAAATGTTTTCCCATTCCTCCTTGCAAAACAGCTCGAGCTCAGTGAGGTTGGATGGAGAGCATTTGTGAACAGCAGTTTTCAGTTCTTTCCACAGATTCTCGATTGGATTCAGGTCTGGACTTTGACTTGGCCATTCTAACACCTGGATATGTTTATTTTTGAACCATTCCATTGTAGATTTTGCTTTATGTTTTGGATCATTGTCTTGTTGGAAGACAAATCTCCGTCCCAGTCTCAGGTCTTTTGCAGACTCCATCAGGTTTTCTTCCAGAATGGTCCTGTATTTGGCTCCATCCATCTTCCCATCCATTTTAACCATCTTCCCTGTCCCTGCTGAAGAAAAGCAGGCCCAAACCATGATGCTGCCACCACCATGTTTGACAGTGGGGATGGTGTGTTCAGGGTGATGAGCTGTGTTGCTTTTACGCCAAACATAACGTTTTGCACTACAAAGTATTAACTTAAGTGGGCTGAATAATTTTGCACGCCCAATTCTTCAGTTTTTGAATTGTTAAAAAAGTTTGAAATATCCAATAAATGTCGTTCCACTTCATGATTGTGTCCCACTTGTTGTTGATTCTTCACAAAAAAATACCGTTTTATATCTTTATGTTTGAAGCCTGAAATGTGGCAAAAGGTCGCAAAGTTCAAGGGGGCCAAATACTTTCGCAAGGCACTGTATGTCAACATGTGTGAAATATGTAGGTAAAAAACATTGAATGTTAAAAGCACTGTGTTTGAGAGTTTTCTCAAGTTAGAGCTCAGTTTGAGCAAACTCAAGGTAACACTTTGACTGAAAGTTCAGTAAACAAAACAAAAGGCTGTGGAACCAGTTACTAAATAATTATTTTTCATAGTGAAGATTCATGTGGATCAGAATTGAACTAAGCTGAAATGTGTGTGTGTGTGGGGGGGGGGTCACCTAATATTTCAATTTATAGTGATAATAATGTAATAACTTACATTGAATAATAGTGATCTTAATAATAATAATAGTTTATTGCTATTACTATTATTGTTACTAGTAGCTGCAGTAGTGATTATCATATTAGTATCATATGGTGGCTATTTTTATCCACTTACTATACAGTATGTCTGGTAGGCCAATACATTTGCTATATTTTCCTGATCTCTACCACTCTATAAATGTTTAGATAAGTCATGCATAATTTGTTCGACATATTGGATTCATTGATTTCTGTCCTCCGATAATCCCATCAGCCACCACATGGAGAAAAGGAAGTGCAACACGGCTACCTGTGTAACCCAGCGACTGGCCGACTTCCTGACCCGCTCCAGCAACACCATCGGCACGGTGTACGCCCCCACCAACGTAGGCTCCAGCACCTACGGGAAACGGGATCTACTGCAGCCTCCCAGCTATATGCCTCTCTAGTGATGCATGGGTCCAAAGCCCACTGATGTAGGATATGCTCAGCTGAAATGACCACACCACCATGTAAACAACAAGGATGGTTATGCATCATTAACTTGAGTTTTTCTTTCTTTTATGAACTTCAGAAAAAAACAGTGCCTTTTGGTATAGAATGATAATAAAGAAAAATTTGTTACACAAATCAGACTAGAGGCTGATGAGATACTAGTCTCTGTTCTGTGAGCCCAGCTGGTTCAACTCAACACTAACCCCACCACGGCATGTGAATTAAAAACAAGTCAAAAGTAAACGGGTGCATAAGGCATATAAAATACAAGTTTTGTCCTTCTGTTTGACTGTTGTGTAGGTTCTTTGTTTTTGTAATAAAGTTGAAAGATTTTTAAAAGTCGCTGGTTTCACCGCACGTCATTAATAGTTTCAGTCATGCAGATACAATGTTGAGCTCTTTGATAACTTAAATAAAGCATTAACTTATGATGAACAAACCAGTATGCTTATGAATACTCGTAAATGCTTTATAAATTATAATTAAATGGTGTGCTCATGAATGAAAGGCAACATGTAGACTCAATGAGGCATACACGCAGGCATACAGTATAATACATGAGTTACTCAACAGATACATGTACTTTCAGGTATTGGAGGGGAAAGGTGTGACACTACATTAATTAACCTGTGTTTGATTAATACCATTCCCAGTGCAAACAGAAAATTACACCTGTATTCCACTGCTTTTTAACCCAGACATGAGAGGATATTTTTTTAAATAGCACAGAAGTTAATTTAGCTGATGATGCCATACACAGACCAGCCATTAAGCCCCCAAAACATGGCTGACACTGTGGGATAGGGTTCAGAGGTGTGTCAAGCTATTCATATGAATAACAAGCATATAGCCTACCTCTAGGATAATGGACATCAAGAGTAGTCAATTAGACAGGGGTCATTCACATTGACGGAGATGTTGTTGATGCACTGCAATACTGATTTCTGATGAGAGTTGTCTACCTGTGACAATACCACAGATGACATTTTGAACTACTCCATTAATCTCTCTCTCTCTCTCTCTCTCTCTCTCTCTCTCTCTCTCTTTCTCTCTCTCTCATTCTCACTCACCATATTACTTCCATTTAGAGATCATTACTTGCTGCTGACAACAAGTTGGACATGTCTTTTAACAGCATTCCAGAAGAAAGGTAATAGGCCCTTCCGAACAGCTCATAGAAATGTTGTAGATAGGTATGAGGTCCAGAAATGAATAAAACACATCAATATCACAGCAGGGAGGGATAGAGTATGCATGAGAGAAATAACCAATTCAGTGTGGCTATAGCACCTTCAGGCACCACAGGTTGAGCATTCGTTTGTCAAATATAACCATAAGTACAGAGATGACAAGTACAACCTTTTCTTTTTAGGCCATCTTTGGTCATTTGACCCTGAGCCTGTCTGCCGTCCTGTACCTTTGCCCTACAACTCTGTATTACCGACCTCTGCCTGACGTGACCCTGAGCCTGTCTGCCGTCCTGTACCTTTGCCCTACAACTCTGTATTACCGACCTCTGCCTGACGTGACCCTGAGCCTGTCTGCCGTCCTGTACCTTTGCCCTACAACTCTGTATTACCGACCTCTGCCTGACGTGACCCTGAGCCTGCCTGCCGTTCTGTACCTTTGCCCTACAACTCTGTATTACCGACCTCTGCCTGACGTGACCCTGAGCCTGTCTGCCGTCCTGTACCTTTGCACTACAACTCTGTATTACCGACCTCTGCCTGACGTGACCCTGAGCCTGTCTGCTGTCCTGTACCTTTGCCCTACAACTCTGTATTACCGACCTCTGCCTGACGTGACCCTGAGCCTGTCTGCCGTCCTGTACCTTTGCCCTACAACTCTGTATTACCGACCTCTGCCTGACGTGACCCTGAGCCTGTCTGCCGTCCTGTACCTTTGCACTACAACTCTGTATTACCGACCTCTGCCTGACGTGACCCTGAGCCTGTCTGCCGTCCTGTACCTTTGCCCTACAACTCTGTATTACCGACCTCTGCCTGACGTGACCCTGAGCCTGTCTGCCGTCCTGTACCTTTGCACTACAACTCTGTATTACCGACCTCTGCCTGACGTGACCCTGAGCCTGTCTGCCGTCCTGTACCTTTGCCCTACAACTCTGTATTACCGACCTCTGCCTGACGTGACCCTGAGCCTGTCTGCCGTCCTGTACCTTTGCCCTACAACTCTGTATTACCGACCTCTGCCTGACGTGACCCTGAGCCTGTCTGCCGTCCTGTACCTTTGCCCTACAACTCTGTATTACCGACCTCTGCCTGACGTGACCCTGAGCCTGTCTGCCGTCCTGTACCTTTGCCCTACAACTCTGTATTACCGACCTCTGCCTGACGTGACCCTGAGCCTGTCTGCCGTCCTGTACCTTTGCCCTACAACTCTGTATTACCGACCTCTGCCTGACGTGACCCTGAGCCTGTCTGCCGTCCTGTACCTTTGCCTGCCCGTGTTCAATCTAATAAACTTTTGTTACTTTAACACTGTCTGCACCTGGGTCTTACCTTCAAACCTGATACATATAGTCATTGCTCTATACAGTGCTGTGCATCTCCCAGCCTCTGTTCCGGACTTGGGGACTGTGAAGAGGCCAATGACTACGCGTGTTGTGGGGTATGTATTTGTTTTTGAGCTGTGTGTAAACTCGCTGAACAGACAGTACTTTCAGCACGTCAATGCTTCTTATAAAGACCAACAATGAGTGATGCAGTCAATCTCTCCTCCACTCTGAACCAGAAGAGACTGACATGCATATTATTGACATTGGCCCTCCATGTACATTTGAGGGCCAGATGTGCTGCTCTGTTCTGGGCCAGCTGAAGCTTTTCTAGGTCCTTTTTTGTCATACCTGCCCATACAACTGGGCAATAGTCAAGATACGATCAAATCAGAGCTTACAGGACTTGTTTGGTTGCATATGATGTTAAAAAAGCAGAGCATCTATTCAGCACAGACAAACCTCTCCCCGTCTTTACAACAATATAATCAATATGCTTTGACCATAACAGTTTACAATCTAAGGTAACACCAAGAAGTTTAGTCTCTTCTACTTGCTCTACAGCCACATTATTCATAACCAGATTCAGCTGAGGTCCAGTACCTAGAAAGTGATTTGTGCTAAATGCAATGCTTTAGGTTTTAAATACTGTATATTCATGCCAAATTGATTCCTAACCACCCATTATAAAACTGACTGCAACTATTTGTTTAGGGTTTTTACTAGCTGTGGGTGCTGACGTGTATAGTATTGAATCATCTGCGTACATAGACACACAGGTTATGTTTAACGTTAATGGTAGATTATTTGTAAAAATTGAGAACAGTAAAGGGCCAAGGCAGCTCCCTTGTGGAATACCACATTTTACATGTTTTACGTTAGAGAAGCTTCCATGAAAGAAAACCCTCTGTGTTCTATTAGGTAGATTTAAAAAAAATAGAACAAATGACAGTCAGTATCTTATTATCGATATCTTTCAGCCAATCATCAGTCATTTGTGTCAGTGCAGTACATGTTGAGTGTCCTTCCCTATAAGCATGCTGAAAGTCAGTTGTTAAATTGTTCACAGAGATAGCATTGTATCTGGTCAAACACAATCTTTTCGATGAGTTTGCTAAGAACTGGCAGCAAGTTGATTGGTCGGCTGTTAAAGCCAGCAAAGGGAGCTTACACATTTTGGGGTAATTTTGGGGTAAAAGAAATCAGAACATGCAGGTACAAAAACAACAATAAACTAGGCTTGTGGAGCATGTGGATGTGGCTCTGTTGAATCCTTACAACAACATGACCATCAAATACTTTTTACCGGAATGACTGTAGCTTCGCTAAAGGTCTGTGGACAAACTTTTCTCCAGGCTCAGAATAAAGATGTGGCAATGCAGTCCGCTATCTTCCTCAGTAGCTTTCCATCTAGGATGTCATTACCAGGTGGTTTCTCATTATTGATTGACAGCAATTACTTTTCCACCTCTCCCACACTCATTTTATAAAAGTCTAAATTACAAGTCTTCCAATCAGATTTCAAACAGTTTTTCAATTCCTTATCAATCCAGGGGGCCATAACAGTTTTAACAGTCAGTTTCCTAATAGGTGCATGCTTATTGATAACTGAAAGTAACAATTTCATAAATGCATCAAATGCAGTGCCGGGATGCTCCTCATTAGGCACATCAGGTTACCAAATCTTATTTACATTCAACATAGGAAAACCTTATTTATGATCTTCTATAAAATATTTTAGGCTCAGCATTTGGAACCTTGGCTTTTCTGGATATAGCCACTATATTATGGTCACCACATCAAATGGGTGTGGATACAGCTTTAGAACAAAGTTCTGCAGCATTAGTAAAGATATGATCAATACACTTGTATGATGTAGTTCCTGTAATTTTTGTAAACACACTGGTAGGTTGATACAAGCTTTATCTCTATGGATTGTTTGAGCTAATTCCATCAATACTGTTGATAGTGTAGCCTATTACTCACATTTTATTTTTAACGTTTTTTTATTTCACATTTATTTAACCAGGTAGGCCAGTTGAGAACAAGTTCTCATTTACAACTGTGACCTGGCCAATATAAAGCAAAGCAGTGCTTTGCAGTCTATTGTGGCAGGAATCCAGGGATGTAGGGGGGGGGGGGGGAGCAGTCAGAAATGCTGAATAGAGCTATTTATAGATGCTGGATAGAGCTATTCGCTGATTAGAGCTATTATAACCTACCAGAGCATTTACAAACAGAACAGGAACTATATCTTCCAAGTTTATTGATCATATCTTTACTAATGCTACATAACTGTGTTCTAAAAATAGTTTGGATGGAGCAGAGAGGAGAGGCCCATTCATTATAATGTCACATCAGTAGCACTTCACCCTTCACCTGTGTTATACTCCCACAGCATAATTATACCAGGCGGCTAATGGAAATGTGTTTTCCCATCTAATGTCAGATCACTTCTCTTTTAATAATCCCAGCATTTAAACAACACCCCAGACTCTGACATTAGCCCTTAATCAAACATGTAACAGCAGTCATGGATATCTGGCTGGCTATTATATCTCACACACTGTTTTATATCTCTCACATCGCCGTGAATGTCTACACAATTCCATATCAGGAGGGTCAGAGGTTACGGTCCCTTGTCACAGGGTAATTAACATGCTCGGCACATTAAGTCGATTCTACTCTGTCTGGATGTAGAAACGTAAGTCTGTTTAACTCTGATTAGTATCACTAATTGACACATGGGCACACTCATAAGAGTATGACGTCTGATTGGTGATGAAATCTGGTGAGATCTTTCTTTCTGTCTGAACTCTGTAATTGTTTCCAGGGCCAAGAAAAACATTTCATGTACTTGAAGAAACTTTAAAAGTTCTTGAAATGTTCCAGATTGACTGACCTTCATGTCTTAAAGTAATGATGGACTGTCGTTTCTCTTTGCTTATTTGAGCTGTTCCTGCCATGTATACCACCCTATCTGGTCACAACACAACTGATCAGCTAAAAACGCATTAAGAAGGAAAGTAATTCCACAAATTAACCTTTAACAAGGCACACCTGTTAATTGAAATGCATTCCAGGTGACTACCTCATGAAGTTGGTTGAGAGAATGCCAAGAGTGTGCAAAGTTGTCATCAAGGCAAAGGGTGGCTACTCTGAAGTATATCAAATATAAAATATATTTTGATTTGTTTAACACTTTTTTGAGTTATTACATGATTCCATGTGTGTTATTTCATAGTTTCCAGCTATTCCAGCTTCAACTTCGTCTCATCTGCTCTTTCTATAATTCCGACCCAATTTTTGGGCAGTCCAAGAGGAAAAGCAGATTTACAAAGGCAAGAGAGGGGGGATCCCGGTGAGATTAAGGCAAAGGGACAACCGGCCACCTCTTCCCTCCATTCTACTGGCCAGTCACTTGAAAATAAGATGGATGATCTCCGATTGCGGATTTGCTATCAACAGGACTCTCGACACTGCAACATTCTCTGATTTTCTGAAACATGTCTTTCGGATAAGATACCCTCCATGGCTGTTCAATTTGATGGATTTTCCATTCACTGTGCAGACAGGACAGTGGAGTCGGGGATATCGAGGGTAAAGGGGTTTGCCTCTTCATCAACAACAACTGGTGTGCTGACTCAAGCGCAGTGGAAGTGTCGACCCATTCACCTGTTCACCCATCTTGGATTAGTCAAATGCCTGACCCTTTCACCTCCCACGGTTTTCAGCTGTGACTGTTCTATACATTCCAACTCATGACAAGAAAAATAACAAGCTGGCACTTAACAAACTGCATGAGGCTAAAGCCAAGTAGGAAAAATTACATCCAGAGGCTGCTTTTCTGATTTCCTACGATTTTAATTCCAAGTCATTAAGACACGTAACGCCCAACTGTGGTCAAATCAAATCAAATCAAATCAAATTTATTTATATAGCCCTTCGTACATCAGCTGATATCTCAAAGTGCTGTACAGAAACCCAGCCTAAAACCCCAAACAGCAAGCAATGCAGGTGTAGAAGCACGGTGGCTAGGAAAAACTCCCTAGAAAGGCCAATACCTAGGAAGAAACCTAGAGAGGAACCAGGCTATGTGGGGTGGCCAGTCCTCTTCTGGCTGTGCCGGGTGGAGATTATAACAGAACATGGCCAAGATGTTCAAATGTTCATAAATGACCAGCATGGTCGAATAATAATAAGGCAGAACAGTTGAAACTGGAGCAGCAGCACAGTCAGGTGGAAGTTGAAACTGGAGCAGCAGCATGGCCAGGTGGACTGGGGACAGCAAGGAGTCATCATGTCAGGTAGTCCTGGGGCATGGTCCTAGGGCTCAGGTCAGTTGAAACTGGAACAGCAGCATGGCCAGGTGGACTGGGGACAGCAAGGAGTCATCATGTCAGGTAGTCCTGGGGCATGGTCCTAGGGCTCAGGTCCTCCGAGAGAGAGAAAGAAGGTTAGAGAACGCACACTTAGATTCATACAGGACACCGAATAGGACAGGAGAAGTACTCCAGATATAACAAACTGACCCCAGCCCCCCGACACATAAACTACTGCAGCATAAATACTGGAGGCTGAGACAGGAGGGGTCAGGAGACATTGTGGCCCCATCCGAGGACACCCCCGGACAGGGCCAAACAGGAAGGATATAACCCCACCCACTTTGCCAAAGCACAGCCCCCACACCACTAGAGGGATATCTTCAACCACCAACTTACCATCCTGAGACAAGGCTGAGTATAGCCCACAAAGATCTCCGCCACGGCACAACCCAACAAGTCTCTCTCGCCACTAGGGGTGATAAAGTCCTAGACCACTATAATTCTACCCACGAGCAAGCATACTCTGTACTCCTGCTTCCTATTTACAAGCAGAAGCTCAAACAGGAATTACCCGCTCCATGGAGAAATTGTCTCCAGAATGAGAGATTATGCTACAAAACTGCTTTGCTAGCGCTGTTTCGGTACTCCGCTGATAACAACGACAGACAACAAGCTAACCACCTCCATATCCGGCGTCATTAGGAAATGCATTGGCGATGTTGTCCCCACAGTTATGGTTGGCTTCTTTCCTCATCAAAAGCCCTGGATTACCTCTGAGATTGGTGCTAAACTAAAGGGTAGGTCTACCGCACACAGGGCTATCGCAGACAACCCTGAGGCTACAGCTGAGGACAGGAACTAGTACAAAAGTCCCGCTATGACCTCCACAGCGAGCAAAAGCACAAAATCAGAATAAGGTGGAACCATATTACACAGGCTCCGCCGACCACTGCATATGGCAAGGGCTACAGTCCATTACGGATTACAAAGGACGACACAGCTCTGATCTGCCCAACGGTGCCTCTCTACCAGACGAACTCAAAGCATTTTATGCACGCTTTGATAATAACAACATCATGCCGGATGTGAGGGCCGCCACCAACCCAGAAGATTGGGTGATCTCACTCTTAGAGGCTGACGTGAGTCTTTAATCAGGTAAATACCCGCAAGGCCGATTGTATTCTAGGGCGCGTTCTAAGAACATGAGCAGAACAGCTGGCAGGTGTATATTCACGGTAATTTTCAACCTCTCCTTTTCCCAGTCTGTAATGCCTACATGTTTTAAGATGACCACCATCATTCCTGTTCCCAAGAATTGTAAGGCTTCATGCCACAATGACTACCACCCTGTAGCACTCACATCTGTAATCATGAAGTGCTTTGAGAGGCTGGTTATGGCACACATCCACTCTATCATCCCGGACACCCTAGACCCACTCCAATTTGCATACCGCCCCCACAGATCCATAGACAATAAGAGGAATACCTATGTGAGAATGCTGTCCATTGACTACAGCTCAGTATTCAGCACCATTGTCCCCTCCAAGCTCGACACAAAGCATAGGACCCTGAACACCTCCCTCAGCAACTGGATCCTGGACTTCCTGAATGGCTGACCCCAAGTGGTGATGGTAGGCAAGATTACCTCCGCCATGTTGACCCTCAACACAGTGGCCCCACAGGGGTGTGTGCTTAGTCCCCTCCTGTCCTTCCTGTTCACCCACAACAGTGTGGCCACCAATGACTCTGATGACACGAGGGTGGTAGGCTTGATCACAGGCGACGATGAGACAGCCTACAGGGAGGAAGTCAGTGACCTGGCATTGTGGGGGCGGAACAACAACCTCTCCCTCAACGTCAGTAAGACTAAGGAGCTGATCGTGGACTACAGGAAATGGGAGGGCGAGCACGCCCCCATCCACATTGACCGGGCTGCAGTGGAGCGGGACGAGGGCTTCAAGTTCCTTGGTGTCCAGATCACTAAGAACTTAAAAATGGTCCACACACACGCACACGGTCATGAAGAAGGTGCGACAGGGCCTATTCCCCCTCAGGAGGATGAAAAGGCTTGGCATTGGACCTCAAGTCCTCAAAAAGGTCCACCCCAATAGGTCCACAGATGACGCAATCGCAATCACACTGCACACTGCCCTAACCCATCTGGACAAGAGGAATACCTATGTGAGAATGCTGTTCATCGACTACAGATCAGCATTTAACAACATAGTACCCTCCAAACTCGTCGACCATGGGTCTCGACCCCGCATTGTGCAACTGGGTCCTGGACTTCCTGATGGGTCGCCCCCAGGTGGTGAGGGTAGGTAACAACATCTCCACCTCGCTGATCGTCAACACTGGGGCCCCACAAGGGTGCGTTCTCAGCCCTCTCCTGTACTCCCTGTTCACCCATGACTGCGTGGCCATGCACGCCTCCAACTCAATCATCAAGTTTGCAGACGACACTACAGTGGTAGGCTTGATTACCAACAACGACCAACTGACTCATCTCTAGCCACATTAATAATGAAAAATGTCTGTAATAAATGTATAACTAGCCACTTTAAACAATGCCACTTTATATAATGTTTACATATGTATATACTGTACTCTATACCATCTACTGCATCTTGCCTATGCCGTTCGGCCATCGCTCATTCATATATTTTTATGTACATATTCTTATTCATTCCTTTACACTTGTGTGTATAATGTAGTTGTTGTGAAATTGTTTGGTTAGATTACTTGTTAGATATTACGACATGGTCGGAACTAGAAGCACAAGCATTTACACTCGCATTAACATCTGCTAACCATGTGTATGTGACAAATAAAATTTGATTTGATTTGATTTGGCACATGCTGGTCAAAATAATTAAAATTATTATTAGATGACATCACACACACCATAGTCCATGTGATCAAAACAGTCTTGAGCATGGATTCTGAGTGGTCAGACCTGCATTGTACAGATCTGACCACCGGAACTTCCCCCTTGAGTCTTTGTTTATAGGCAGGGAGGAGCAAAATGGAGTCATAGTCAGATTTGCTGAAAGGAGGACGAGAGATGGCCTTATATCCTTGTCAAAAGTGACAAGTGAGAGTGAAATTTCACTGTGTTGATAGTAATTCGGGAGCACGGACATCAAATTACTTTTGTTAAAGTCCCCAGTTACAATGAACTCTGCATCCGGGTACGCAGTTTCCAGTTTGTTTAGGGTCCAATTAAGATTTTTCGTGTCGACTTCGGGCGGGATTTAGACAGCCATGGCAATAATGCCTGAGAACTCTCTTGGAAGGTAAAAAGAGCAGCATTTGATGATCAAGTATTCCAAGTCGAGAGAGCACAAGCTCGAAGTTCCTGTACGTTTCTCCCATCGCACCACTTGTAATTGGTCATGAAGCTGACACCACCGTCTTTGTTCTTGCCAGAGAGAGTCCACTTCCTATCTGCTTGATGAACTGTAAAACCTGCTGGTTTTATATATTCCATTTGCATGTCGGAGGAAAGCCAAGTCTCAGCAAAACCGAGAATGTTGCAGAATCTGATCTCCCTCTGTAAGGAGTACCTTGCTCTGAGTTCGCCAAGTTCATTCACTAATTCACTAATAATCGAACATTGGCCAGTAGTATGCTCGGTAATGGAGGATGGGTTTCCCGGCGTCTCAAACTCACTAAGACCCCGTCAAATCTGCCTCTCAGTCAGCATCTTCATTTCCTTCTCTCTGGTAGGACTCCCAGGCTGCCCGGCGCCTCACCTAAGAGGCTAGACTTTTGTTACGCCGCAGTGTGTACCCAGCAATTCATATTCCAATAGTTCTACCTGGGTGTATGAAGTAATACACGAAACAGAGTAAGAAAATTCAAGAAAAACACTAGAAAAAATTTATTAAAAACTAGAGCAAATTTATAAAAAATAAAAACAAAGATACCTTACTTGCATAAGTATTCAGACCCTTTGCTATGGGACTTGCAATTGAGCTCAGGTGCATCTTGTTATCATTTATCATCCTTGCAATGTTTCTTCAACTTGATTGGAGTCAACCTGCGGTAAATTCAATTTATTGGGCATGATTTGGAAAGGCACACACCAGTCTATATAAGGTCCCACAGTTAACGGTACATGTCAGAGCAAAAACCAAGCCATGGGTTCGAAGGAATTGTCCATGGAGCTCCGAGACAGGATTGTGTCAAGGCACAGACCTGGGGGAAAAAACATATATGAGGTATTGAAGGTCCCCAAGAACACAATGGCCACCATTATTCTTAAATTAAAGAAGTTTGGAACCACCAAGACTCTTCCTAGAGCTGGCCACCTGGCCAAACTGAGTAATTGGGGGAGAAGGGCCATGGTCAGGGAGGTAACCAAAACCTGATGGTCACTCTGACAGAGCTCTAGAGAAAAGAGAACATTCCAGAAGGAAAACCATCTCTCCAGCACTCCACAAATCAGGCCTTTATGGTAGACTGGCCAGAAGGAAGCCGCTACTCAGTAAAAGGCACATGACAGCCCACTTTGAGTTTGCCAAAAGGCACCTAAAGACTCTCACATCATGAGAAACAAGATGCTCTGGACTGATGGAACCAAGATTGAACTCTTCGACCTGAATGCTAAGCGTCACGTCTGTAGGAAACCTGGCACCATCCCTACGGTGAAGCATGGAAGTGGCAGCGTCACGCTGGGGGGGGATGTTTTTCAGCAACAGGGACTGGGAGACTAGTCAGGATCGAGGGAAAGGTGAACGGAGCAAACTTCAGAGAGATCCTTGATGTAAACCTGCTCCAGAGCACTCAAGACTTCAGACTGGGGCGAAGGTTCACCTACCAACAGGATAACAATCCTAAGCACACAGCCAAGACAATGCAGGGGTGGCTTCAGGACAAGTGTCTTAATGTCCTAGAGTGGCCCAGCCAGAGGCTGGACTTGAACAGCGAGGCTCCCCATCTAACCAGACAGAGCTGGAGAGGATCTGCAGAGAAGAATGGGAGAAACTCCCCAAATACATGTGTGCCAAGCGTGTAGTGTCATACCCAAGAAGACTCGAGGCTGTAGTCATTGCCAAAGGTGCATCAACAAAGTACTGAGTAAAGGGTCTGAATACTTATGTAAATGTTATTTCAGTTTTTATTTATAATAATTAGCAAACATTTACAAAAACCTGATTTTGCTTTGTCATTGTGGGGTAATGTGTGTAGATTGGTGAGGGAAAAAACGATTGAATCATTTTTAGAATAAGGCTGTAACGTGACAAAATGTGGAAAAAGTGAAGGGGTCTGAATACTTTCCGAATGCACTGTATAAGTGAATTTGTCCCAATACTTTTTGTCCTATAAAATTGGGGGACTATGTACAGTAGCCTACAAAAAGTGCTGTAATTTCTAAACGGTTCATAGTCATTGCATCATTTCAAATCCAAAGTGCAGGAGTACAGAGCCAAAACAAACAATGTGTCACTGTCCCAGTACTTTTGGAGCTCACTATATTGTGCCATATCACAACGTGTTGCTGTACTCATGAGCAGTATGATTTTCCATGTTTGAAGCGGGCCTATAGGCATATTTTTTTGGCAAGACAGTTGTGCATAGCTGCATCTCACTGTGGTAGGCTGTAGGCTATGTTTTGGTTATATGGATATCCATTCACCCGTTGTCTACTACGTTTATATACTGATAATGTAACTAGCCTAAATATAGATTGTACCATGCCTTTATTGATCTGATATTTTGCTTACTAGGCATATTTGGGACCACTGTTTTGTTCTGTTCGCATTCATTCATTTGCATTTTTGCCAGTATTCTAAGCCAAAATTCAAATATTTTTGTTTGCATGCATGAATAACTAGGCTACTACTTTCAGCATTTAGTTTGCATTATTTTGGTAATACAGGTCCACTGTGGATCAGTTGGTAGAGCAGGGTGCTTGCAATGCCAGGGTAGTGGATTTTGATTCCCACGGGGAACCAGTATTGGGAAAAAAGTATGAAAAAATGTATGCACTCACGACTGTAAGATGCTCTGGATAAGAGTGTCTGCTACATTTGAAAGGTTATATTAATTTAGATAACTATAATATAACTGTATAGATTATTATAAATATACCATGTACAGTATTATCCTAATCTAATGCATTTCAGCCTGTGTGTGTTTACAATGTTGTTGTGCATGAAGGGCCTTCACTGCAGACTGGATGACTCTCAGGTTAGGGCACTTTTTCTCAAGAACACTGGAGGGCCTCTCCTCCACATCAAACTCCTCCAATGTTTTAGATACCTGGCCAGGGAGGGGAGTGCATTTTCACCAATCACTGTTTCACCCATCAAACTAGCATGTTAGCTAGCTAGCATGCCTGCATTGACAGTTCTCGCGCAATGTCCTTAACCCATAATAGTCCATTTCAGTGTACCAGTTTCTACTGGACTGCGCTGTATGCATCCAAATTGTTTTATGTAAAATAAACTATACAGTGTTTAAATGCATTACATTCACTAGTTTGTTGCTCTGAATTTTCAACGCAATATACTTCCTTGTTGGTGATGGCAAGCGGCTGGGTCAAAAGTACATTTCATTATGCAGAGAGAAACCTGTATATACTGGATCGTAAAGGACAGAATATGGATTTTCTCCTTTTCAAATTGAAAAAACCCCTCTCTACTAGCAAAAGCATGCATGTTTTACTACGGAATATTTTTCATGATATTCAGACTATATGTTTATTTTTTTCAAAACACAAAATTGCTGTGGCCTTTTTATTGGGACAATCAATGTCTCTCTCTCCTTTAGCCAAACAGTGATGCCACCAGCATGCCACACCGGTTAACAAATAGAGAGTGGAGGCATCCAGACAGAAATAAAACCTTCAGAATGAGAAAAATGACTTTGGAAAAAGAAAACATTGTAGAAACAGTGATAAGGAATGCCCTAGTTTCCCTCCATCAATATAGGGAGAGTGTCTGGGCAATCTGTCAAGCATACAAACCAACATTACCACCACTCTGACGGTTTCAATTTCAGTCCCTCCGATTGAACGCCCTTTCAACATAGCCTCTTGGGCCACATTGTCATGCTGAAACAGAAAAGGACCTCCCGAAACTGTTGCCACAAAGTTGGAAGCGAAGAATCGTCTAGAATGTCATTGTATGCTGTAGCGTTAAGATTTACCTTCACTGGAACTAAGGGGCCTAGGCCGAACCATGAAACACAGCAACAGACCATTATTCCTCCTCCACCAAACTTTACAGCTGGCACTATGCATTTGGGCAGGTAGCGTTTCTCCTGGCCAAACCCATAATTGTCCGTCGGACTGCCAGATGGTGAAGCGTGATTCATCACTCCAGAGAGCGCGTTTCCACTGCTCCAGAGTCCAATGGCGGCAAACTTTACACCACTCCAGCCGACGGTTGACATTGCACATTGTAATTTTAGGCTTGTGTGCGGTTGCTCGGCCATGGAAATCCATTTCATGAAGGTCCCGACGAACAGTTTGTCTGCTGATGTTACTTCCAGAGGCAGTTTGGAACTGAGTGTTGGAACAGACGATTTTTACGTGCTTCAGCACTCCATGGTCGCGTTCTGTGAGCTTGTGTGGCCTACCACTTCGTGGCTGAGCCGTTGTTGCTCCTAGACATTTCCACTTCACAATTTCAGCACTTACAGTTGACCGGGGCACTAACTGACTTGTTGGAAAGGTGGCATCCTACGACATTGCCACATTGAAAGTCACTGAGCTCTTCAGTAAAGCCATTCTACTGCCAATGTTTGTCTATGGAGATTACATGGCTGTGTGCTCGATTAAAAAAAAACCTGTCAGCAATGGGTGTGGCTGAAATAGCCAAATCCACTCATTTGAAGGGATGTCCACATACTTACAGTGGGGCAAAAAAGTATTTAGTCAGCCACCAATTGTGCAAGTTCTCCCACTAAAAAAGATGAGAGAGGCCTGTAATTTTCATCATAGGTACACTTCAACTATGACAGAGAAAATGGGAAGAAAAAAATCCAGAAAATCACATTGTAGGATTTTTAATGAATGTATTTGCAAATTATGGTGGAAAATAAGTATTTGGTAAATAACAAAAGTTTATCTCAAAGTTTATCTCAATACTTTGTTATATACCCTTTGTTGGCAATGACAGAGGTCAAACGTTTTCTGTAAGTCACAAGGTTTTCACACACTGTTGCTGGTATTTTGGCCCATTCCTCCATGCAGATCACCTCTAGAGCAATGAGGTTTTGGGGCTGTTGCTGGGCAACATGGACATTCAACTCCCTCCAAAGATTTTCTATGGGGTTGAGATCTGGAGACTGGCTAGGCCACTCCAGGACTTTGAAATTCTTCTTACGAAGCCACTCCTTCGTTGTCCAGGTGGTGTGTTTGGGATCACTGTCATGCTGAAAGACCCAGCCACGTTTCATCTTCAATTCATCTACAAGACCCTGCTAGGTAAAGTCCCCCCTTATCTCAGCTCGCTGGTCACCATAGCATCTCCCACCTGTAGCACACGCTCCAGCAGGTATATCTCTCTAGTCACCCCCAAAACCAATTCTTTCTTTGGCCGCCTCTCCTTCCAGTTCTCTGCTGCCAATGACTGGAACGAACTACAAAAATCTCTGAAACTGGAAACACTTATCTCCCTCACTAGCTTTAAGCACCAACTGTCAGAGCAGCTCACAGATTACTGCACCTGTACATAGCCCACCTATAATTTAGCCCAAACAACTACCTCTTTCCCAACTGTATTTAATTTTAATTTATTTATTTATTTTGCTGCTTTGCACCCCATTATTTTTTATTTCTACTTTGCACATTCTTCCATTGCAAAACTACCATTCCAGTATTTTACTTGCTATATTGTACTTACTTTGCCATCATGGCCTTTTTTGCCTTTACCTCCCTTCTCACCTCATTTGCTCACATTGTATATAGACTTGTTTATACTGCATTATTGACTGTATGTTTGTTTTTACTCCATGTGTAACTCTGTGTCGTTTTATCTGTCGAACTGCTTTGCTTTATCTTGGCCAGGTCGCAATTGTAAATGAGAACTTGTTCTCAACTTGCCTACCTGGTTAAATAAAGGTAAAATAAATAAATAAATAAAAAATGCCTTGCTGATGGAAGGAGGTTTTCACTCAAAATCTCACAATACATGGCCCCATTAATTATTTCCTTTACACGGATCAGTCGTCCTGGTCCCTTTGCAGAAAAACATCCCAAAAGCATGATGTTTCCACCCCCATGCTTCACAGTAGGTATGGTGTTCTTTGGATGCAACTCAGCATTCTTTGTCCTCCAAACACGACGAGTTGAGTTTTTACCAAAAAGTTCTATTTTGGTTTCATCTGACCATATAACATTCTCCCAATCTTCTTCTGGATCATCCAAATGCTCTCTAGCAAACTTCAGACGGGCCTGGACATGTACTGGCTTAAGCAGGGTTTGAGTCCCTGGCGGCGTAGTGTGTTACTGATGGTAGGCTTTGTTACTTTGGTCCCAGCTCTCTGCAGGTCATTCACTAGGTCCCCCCGTGTGGTTCTGGGATTTTTGCTCACCGTTCTTGTGATCATTTTGACCCCACGGGGTGAGATCTTGCGTGGAGCCCCAGATCGAGGGAGATTATCAGTGGTCTTGTATGTCTTCCATTTCCTAATAATTACTCCCACAGTTGATTTTGTCAAACCAAGCTGCTTACCTATTGCAGATTCAGTCTTCCCAGCCTGGTGCAGGTCTACAATTTTGTTTCTGGTGTCCTTTGACAGCTCTTTGGTCTTGGCCATAGTGGAGTTTGGAGTGTGACTGTTTGAGGTTGTGGACAGGTGTCTTTTATACTGATAACAATACAGGTAACGAGTGGAGGACAGAGGAGCCTCTTAAAGAAGAAGTTACAGGTCTGTGAGAGCCAGAAATCTTGCTTGTTTGTAGGTGACCAAATACTTATTTTCCACCATAATTTGCAAATAAATTCATAAAAAATCCTACAATGTGATTTTCTGGAATTTATTTCTCTCATTTTGTCTGTCATAGTTGAAATGTACCTATGATGAAAATGACAGACCTCTCTCATCTTTTTAAGTGGGAGAACTTGCACAATTGGTGGCTGACTAAATACTTTTTTTGCCCCACTGTATGTATATATAGTGTACCATTAGGTCCCAAGCATAAATCCCTATCCAACACTACCACCTTGTGGATGTCTTTTCATTAATTACTATGTCCCCTGTTGTCATACAGAGCATGCATACAATACTGTACAGTATGTGCTATTAAAATGCAAGCATAATGGGATGTTCCTTCTCTCAAACTCTGCAAACAGTGAATGGTCTGGAGATCCACTATGAGAAGCTGTGTATCTGTAGTGGGAGCAGACCCAAACTCCTTACCCAGGATAACCCCTATGTGCTGGGGATACGAGACACAAACTGTGCCCAGGTACTTGACAATGGCTTCCTAGTACAGATGTTCTTGTTTAGCATCCATTCACGTCAGTTAATCTAGTACTCATGATGTATTTTGTGCTGGCAGGAGTTTTAGAAGCGGTTGTCCAAAGCCAAGCGAATTGTAGTCGTTGGAAACGGAGGGATTGCCAAGTGTGAGTATATCGCCATTCTGCCATTCTTTTGTCTGAATTGGTCTTGTTCTAAAATCTCAAATGTGTATATATTATAGTTAAATGTACTGTATATTTTGTGTTCAGGTATGAGGTGGGAGGTTGTGAGGTGATCATAGGAAACACATTCTTTGACGCAGGAGCTGACCAGTTCCTCATCCCCCCCTGGACACACAGACAAACCAGAGAGAGCTGCTACCTGTAAGAGGGCTCGCTACACCATAGAGGGGGCTGCGGCTACACAGGGCCTTGCTGTAAGTGGCAACAGACAAGGCCAGAGTAGAGGTTTGGAAGAGCCAGGCAGTGCCCTGGGACCATACTGGCATGAAGGCATCAGTCTGAGGGGAGCAGAGGAGGTAAGTGTGCCTCTTTGTGTTCACAATGTTATTTTGTTTTAGTATTGTAGCTGGGGATTTTAACAAAGCTAATTTGAGAACAAGGCTACCTAAAATCGATCAGCACATTAACTGTAGCACGCGCACGGGCAATACACGGGACCACTGCTTCTCTAACTACCGCAAAGCATACAAGGCCCTCCCCCGCCCTCCCTTCGGCAAATCCGACCACGACTCCATGTTGCTCCTACCGTCCTACAGGCAGAAACACAAACAGGATGTACCCCGTGACTAGAACCATTCAATGCTGGTCAGACCAACTGGAATCCACGCTTCAAGATTGTTTTGATCACACGGACCGGGAAATGTTCCAGGAAGCCTCAGAGAATGACATCGGTCTATACGCTGACTCGGTGAGTGAGTTTTTAAGGAAGTGCATTGGAGATGTTGTACACATTGTGACTATTAAAACCTACCCTAACCAGAAACCGTGGATAGATGGCGGCATTTGCGCAAAACTGAAAGCACAAACCACAGCATTCAAACATGGAAAGATGACGATGAATATGGCCAAATATAAACAGTCTTTTTATTCCCTCCGCAAGGCAATCAAACAAGCGAAATGTCGGTATAGGGACAAAGTGGAGTCGCAATTCAATGGCTCAGACATGAGACGTATGTGGCAGGGTCTACAGGCAATTACGGACTATAAAAAGAAAACCGTCCACGTCACGGACACCGACGTCTTGCTTACAGACAAACTAAACACTTTCTTTGAGGATAATACAGTGCCACCGATGCAGCCCGCTACCAAGGACTGCGCCCCCCCCCACCCTCTCCTTCTCCGTGGTCGACGTGAGTAAGACATTTAAATGTGATAACCCTCGCAAGGCTGCTGGCCCAGACGGCATCCCGAGCCGCGTCCTCAGAGCATGCGCAGACCAGCTGGCTGGACATATTCAATCGCTCCCTATCCCAGTCTGCTGTCCCCACATGCTTCAAGATGGCCACCATTGTTCCTGTACCCAAGAAGGCAAAGATAACTGAACTAAATGACTATCGCCCCATAGCACTCACTTCTGTCATCATGAAGTGCTTTGAGAGACTAGTCAAGGATCATATCACCTCCACCTTACCTGCCACCCAAGACCCACTTCAGTTTGCATACCGCCCCAACAGGTCCACAGACGATGCAATCGCCATCACACTACACACTGCCCTATCCCATCTGGACAAGAGGAATAGCTATGTAAGAATGATGTTTATTGACTACAGCTCAGCATTCAACACCATAGTACCATCCAAGCTCATCATTTAGCTTGAGGCCCTGGGTCTCAACCCTGCCCTGTGCAATTGGGTCCTGGACTTTCTGACGGGCCGCCCCCAGGTGGTGAAGGTATGACACAACATCTCCACTTTACTGACCCTCAACACTGGGGCCCCACATGGGTGCATGCTCAGCCCCCTCCTGTACTCTCTGTTCACCCATGACTGTGTGGCCATGCACACCTCCAACTCAATCATCAAGTTTGCAGACGACACAACAGTAGTGGGCTTGATTACCAACAACGATGAGACAGTCTACAGGGAGGAGGTGAGGGCACTTGGAGTGTGTTGTCAGGAAAACAACCTTTCACTCAACGTCAACAAAACATAGGAGATGATCTTGGACTTCAGGAAACAGCAGAGGGAGCACCCTCCTATTCAGGTCTATGAGACAGTAGTGGAAAAAGTGGAAAGTTAAGTTCCTCGGCATACACATCACGGGCAAACTGAAATGGTCCACCCACACAGACAGTGTGGTGAAGAAGGCGCAACAGCGCATCTTCAACCTCAGGAGGCTGTAGAAATTTGGCTTGTTACCTAAAACACTCAAACTTTCACAGATGCACAATTGAGAGCATCCCGTCGGGCTGTATCACCGCCTGGTACGGCAACTGCACCGCCCTCAACCCACAAGGTTCTCCAGAGGGTGGTAAGGTCTGCACAACGCATTACCGGGGGCAAACTACCTGCCCTACAGGACACCTACAGCACCCGATGTCACAGGAAGGCCAAAAAGATCAAGGACAAACAGTCACCCGGGCCACTGCCTGTTCACCCCGCTACCATCCAGGAGATGAGGTCAGTACAGGTGCATGAAAGCTGGAACCGAGAGACAAAGACAGCTTCTATCTCAAGGCCATCAGACTGTTAAACAGCCATCACGAACTCAGAGAGGCTGCTGCCTACATACAGACTCATATCACTGGCCACTTTAATAAATGGATAACTAGTCACTTTAAATAATGTTTACATATTTTATATTACTCATCTCATATGTATATACTGTATTTTATACCATCTATTGCATCTTGCCTATGCCTTGCCTATATATTTATATGTACATATTCTTATTCCATCCCTTTACACATTTGTGTGTATTAGGTAGTTGTTGTGAAATTGTTAGATATTACTCCACTGTCACTACTAGAAGCACAAGCAGTTTGCTACACTCACATTAATATCTGCATGTGACCAATGAAATTTGATTTGATCCTGTCATCAATTCAGTTGTGATATGACATGATATCCTGTATACATCTCTCCTCCGTAGATGTGTCTAGACGCAGGCTCATCAGGTGGGCTGGTACGCAGGGCGATGTATGTCTGCTGATATCCTGTCTGATATCCTGTCTGGACTCTTCTCTCACTTTTAAAAAAAAATCCCCAATTTCATAGTATCCAATTGGTAGTTAGTCTTGTCTCATCGCTGCAACTCCCGTACGGACTCGGGAGAGGCGAAGGTTGAGAGCTGTGCGTCCTCCGAAACACAACCCAACCAAGCCGCACTGCTTCTTGACACAATGCCCACTTAACCCAGAAGCCAGCCACACCAATGTGTCAGAGGAAACACTGTACACCTGGCTACCGTGTCAGCATGTACTTGCGCCCGGCCCGCCGCAGGAGTCGCTAGTGCGCGATGGGACAAGGACATCCCTGCCGGCCAAACCCTCCCCTAACCCAGATGACGCTGGGCCAATTGTGCGCCGCCCCATGGGTCTCCCGGTCGTCACTCGGGAGGCTCTCTTCTCTCACATTACAAAGTTCTTAAACTACAAGGTGTGTGAATGCAAAGTTGCTATGCCTTTCTGCGTCAGATGTTGATACGTGTTAAATCCGCTTTTATGGTGTTCCCTGCAACTAGATGAATTTCCTGTCATGTTGTAATAATACATCATCACTTGACTTGCTAAATAAGGTGTGTCCACTTGCTGTGCTGTTTTTCTTCCAGGTGGTTCTGCTGGGAAAGTTTAACGGCCAGGGTCTGGGTCTGAACCAGGAGTTGTTGGTGCGCTGTATTAAGGAACATGAGTATGTCAAAATGGTGCTGAGCGGAGGGAGGATGTTGGCAGCAGTCTTTATTGGAGAGACTGACCTGGAGGAGACCTTTGAGAACCTCATCCACAACCAGATGGACCTAACACCCTACAGAGAAGAGCTACTCAACCCCAACATAGAGGACTACTTTGACTGAGGGGCCATGAACTTCCTAGTAAAATCAATACTAATTTCGGCTTTAGCCCCGTTTATATCTGGTGCTAACATGTCCTGATCTTGCCCACGTTTTTAGATCGGTGTAGGCGATTTAAAAAACTGATTGTGATCTGATCTTCTTGACCACCTCCGGAGGTCGTCAGGGACACATTGTATCTGGATAGTGTAAACAGATCTGGATTATCAAACCATTTAAAATTGTCCCTCTAAAATCATTGACAGGTGGCACTATTGACTCAATGTGTCAGTATTTGTTTTAACATAAAACATTATTTTGAAACAATGGCTCTCAAATCCTTTGCATTTATTTATTTATTTTACCTTTATTTAACCAGGTAGGCAAGTTGAGAACAAGTTCTCATTTACAATTGCGACCTGGCCAAGATAAAGCAAAGCAGTTCGACAGATAAAACGACACAGAGTTACACATGGAGTAAAAACAAACATACAGTCAATAATGCAGTATAAACAAGTCTATATACAATGTGAGCAAATGAGGTGAGAAGGGAGGTAAAGGCAAAAAAAGGCCATGATGGCAAAGTAAATACAATATAGCAAGTAAAATACTGGAATGGTAGTTTTGCAATGGAAGAATGTGCAAAGTAGAAATAAAAAAATAATGGGGTGCAAAGGAGCAAAATAAATAAATAAATAAAAATTAAATACAGTTGGGAAAGAGGTAGTTGTTTGGGCTAAATTATAGGTGGGCTATGTACAGGTGCAGTAATCTGCATACAGGGAGGGACCAGGTCATCTGGTAACAATGCAGACACAGAAGATAGAAAGTCTTGTTCACACTGCAGCCCTCAATGCTGTAATCAGTTTTATTTTTCAAATACATTTTGGAACAGTGACTGTCCAAACAGCAAGTTACAAGTGACCAAATCGAATGTGGTCATACAGCAGTCATTTGCTAACATGCCTACGCTAGTTGTCATAGTAACAACGAGTGTGTTGCGCAGTGGTGCAGACTGATTGGTGGTCTTGCTCTTGCTTCCTATCACTCAAAGTTATGTACTGTAGCAAGCTAAACTGACAACAATGCCCGCCATGGACATTTCCCAGTTGCTTTAAATGTTCAAAATTATAGTGGAAGAACAGACGCTAGCTAGCTAGGTAGCCATTTAGCTTTCTAGCACATTCACTAATTTGTTTGTAAACAATTAACAAGCTCGTTAGCTACCACATATTCTTGCCAAAGTAACACGATATGCCAAATAAGTCCAAAAACCACTTGAGAGCAAATACATCAGATTTGTATCTTATTTCAAATCCCGTATGAAGGTGGTTTGAAACATCAGTTTCCATGTGCTTTTTGGCTGAAAGAAAAAGAACAGTTTAAAATCAGATATGCAATTTTTTTTTCTTTCTTTTGAGTCGCTTTAAACTGCCAATGTGAACAAGGCTTAAGAGACACATTTTAATACAATGTTTAGACGCTGCAAATGTGTAGACTAGTGATGCGCGGGTCAGCTGTTTGTTCACCAGCACCCATCAGCAATTGCTAATAACCCATCCACAACCGCCCGACTATATGTGATAGTGAAACTCTGAGGTCCAGAGCCGAACCTAACCTGCAAATATAGAGAATGCGTTTTAAGTTCCCTTTCTGCCTTAGTGGATTGATAACTTTTTCCCCAAAAACATTTGATGCGCGCATACAGTTAGGCCCACGCTTTAGGGCCCACGCACTAATGCCAGATAAAAATGAAATAAAAATGTTTTAAAAAATTGCAATGTAGCCTATAGATATGAATTGCACAATAATGATCAATTTATGATTTTTTTTTATGCACTGCTTTTTCTTTATTTCTTAATTAAAACTGCATGCAACCCCCTCCCACAATCATCCACACTATTTCATGACCCTAAACCCAGACATAACAGCAGATTGCGGGTTATGAGTCACTTGTGTGTGATCCATGTGTTTGATCACGAAAACCACATGTTAATGCAAGGTGTAACCAGGGCTATAAATATACCTTTGATGAGAAAGGGCATTGGCAAGTTTAGAACCTGTGACGTTCTGGTCCCTATCCCAGTGCCTGGTCTACTGCGCAAGCAATTGGGAGGGCACAACACATGTTTTACCTATACAAAGCTGTTCAGTCAGGTAGAATTGTAATTACTAAGGTTGGAAAACAAAACCTGCATTGGCAATCGAACTGGCAACCTTGTGTGTCGCAACCCAACCTCCCTAAAGGTGGCTATTCTTTATTTTACTCTCACCTGTACACTCCACCCTTTGACCTGTCCATCGAGCTTTCATCCAACCAATCAATTCGTCCCCGACTACCTCGGGAAACAGTCCGGAAAATCTGATCACAATCAGTTATTTTAATCGTCTAAAAATGTGGACAATATTAGGACGTGTGTTAGCACCAGGTATAAACGGGGCTCTTGACTGAATCATGCATGGCTAAGAACAAATAATGCTATCAATATCAAGCCACAAGTTAACATTGTTTACAAGCCAAGGGTTATTATGTTTCATCTGCTGTACACTGTAAAAAAAATATTTTAAAAATCTGGGGTGAATTGAACCAAAATATACTTAATAATATTTTGCAACAACTTGCCAAGTGGCTCTGTTTTTGAGGATTGTGGGTAATTAAACATTTGTATACTTTTTTTTTTTACACAATGTTATGTGCATGTTTGAAGAAAGACAAGTATATGTATTTATTAGGATTAAGCAGCTTGTTGTGCCATGAGGTGTAATGGATCATGATGAACGGATATCAAAAGTCAGACAAATTGACTTAATGGTGATACCACACATTTCCACCATCAGCACCCCAAATGACAGAGGAAAATCCAGCACATTGTAATGCTTGCAGTTCTACCGCCAATTACTGCAGGTGGATTGAGCACTCAATAATACATGCCAAAGCTGGTAAATGGCAAATTAACAAAGTTAAACATTAAGACACCATCACTGAAAGTAACTAATCAGAAATGAAGTCAATTTCATTCATATTACAGCTATTCATATTTCCCTGGACTTTGTGTACATTTGAATAACTTATTGAAGTGTTCTAATCAAAAACAAAAGGCAATTGCACCTACTCAATATTGTGTAAATTGATGCCTTAAATTTGTTTAAGCAGATTCAAAAAAAAAAATTACAGCGTATGTAGATTCAATATTATTGTTTTAATTTAATTATTTTCCCGATAAGTGCTCTTACTGTGTTTTTTTTTTTTGGGGGGGGGTTAGTGGAATGCAAAAGGAATGAGAAAATATACCTGAATAGGATGCAAAGAAAAATAACTTTACAACCAAAAGATAGAAATGTTTCATGTGACCATTTCAATTTTAACTCACTGTTTATTAATGATAGCTAAAGATTATTCTGTGTTCCACAAATGTGAATGGACCTTCTCAAAGCTGCAGTGCAGTATTATAAAACATATTTGAGCGAATCAAATTCACGAGCGTGCACATTGTGGCTGTTTAGATTAGGGAATGCTCAAATATAAAAAAAATTTAAAAAAATTAAAGTTACAAATAATACATTGTGAAAACATTCTTCAGTTCAACAAACCTTTCAGTTCATGTGTGGTAAGTTTATCGAAAACAAAACCAGCTCTTCATTCTTTATCTTAGGCTAACAAGTGGTATTGATCCAACAGTAAAATATTACAATCTCAAATTAACTTGGATGGGGATATTCTCTCGGTCCAGAAAAATAGAACAGGTGTTAAAAAGTAGACTTGTCTGCCCCAGGGCTCTAAGTCTGGCAACGTGAAACCTGGAAAAAGAGAGATACAGGAGTGTCCATATTTGAAAGTCAACTGTCCCAGGGAAGGTCAATGGTCATCTTTGTATGAGTTTCCTTCTGGAGCTGACTCGGTTCCACAGGTTGCGTGCCGTCCGGGCGATGGTTGAGCCACGGGGGAGGTGCAGGCTCTTTAGTGGCTCTCTGATACAGGCCAGCACCCCTGGGTCTGAGCACCCCTGATTCTGCAAGTACTCATGGGAAATGTTGTTTATCTGCCTCAGCTGTTTGCTGTAGTAGTTCCTCAGGTCACAGAGCTCCTCCACTGCAGCCTCGGAGATGATGGAGACATGGGAGGGAGAGTTGACCAATGCTGGCCTCTGGTGTTCAGAGTCTGTAACCACAGCTTCTGAGGGAGCTAGGACTGCAGCAAAAGCAGCAGTACAGGGTTTCCTCCGCTTCTTTTGAGGGGTTGTTGATTTAGGTTTAGAATTGCGTTTTAATGGAGGTAATGGGGATTCGCTGTCATTAACTTTCTCTACAATATTGATCTCTACGTCTACTTCAATGGCAGTGGGCTGGGCAGCAGCAGGGTCATTCTGGTCCTCCTGTGTCTGGCTTTCTGTCTGGTCATGGTTCTCGTCTCGCTTCCTGGCCAGATTCTGCTGCTCTTTATGCATCTTGATCAGTTTGTTGTGTCTGGGAGGGGGAGTGCTGCTGTCATTGGGGGCAACGGGAGGAGGGGACTGGGAGGTCACCACCACCTCTTTAGCTCCACCAGCTAATTGGTCCTCCTGTGGGAGACAAAAGGAAGTGTCAGTGACCCCTGACTTAACTGAAGAAATAATCATAAAATCGAAGATGGGTTGACTTGGGACTGGGCATGCTGTTATACAGAACCATGTTAGTGAACCCCAATGTTAGTGTAGCATAGCATGAGTTAGTGAAAGCATGCTCCATAATGAATCTACAGCCATGTGTGTAGACATTGACAGGACATACACACAGGGCTGAGTTATGACACAAACCATGAAAGCAGTAACAATGGTTGAGTGTTTACAGAAATACAGTACCAGTCAAAAGTTGAGACACCTACTCATTCAAGGGTTTTTCTTTATTTTTACTATTTTCTACATTTTAGATGAATAGTGAAGACAACCTATGAAATAACACACATGGAATCATGTACTGTAGTAACAAAAAAAAACAAAAAAAAGTGTTATTAAACCAATCAAAACCTATTTTATATTTTTCAAAGTAGCCACCCTTTGTCTTGATGACAGCTTTGCACACGCTTGGCATTCTCTCAACCAGCTTCATGAGGAATGCTTTTCCAATAGTCTTGAAGGAGTTCCCACATTGGCTGAGCACTTGTTGGCTTCTTTTCCTTCACTCTAAACTGGTCCAACTCATCCCAAACCATGTCAATTGGGTTGAGGTCGGATGATTGTGGAGGCCAGGTCATCTGATGCAGCACTCCATCACTCTCCTTCTTGGTCAAATAGCCCTTACATAGCCTGGAGGTGTGTTGGGTCATTGTACTGTCGAAAAACAAATGATAGTGGGACTAAGTGCAAACCAGATGGGATGGCGTATCGCTGCAGAATGCTGTTGTAGCCATGCTGATTAAGTGCCTTGAATTCTAAATAAATCACTGACCGTGTAACCAGCAAAGCACCCCCACACCACCTCCATGTTTCACAGGGGAAACCACACATGCGATGTTCATCAGTTTACCTACTCTGCATCTCAAAGACAAGGCGGTTGGAACCAAAAACCAAACATTTGGACTCATCGGACCAAAGGACAGATTTCCACCAGTCTAAAGTCCATTGCTTGTGTTTCTTGGCCCAAGCAAGTCTCCTCTTCTTATTATTGGTGTCCTTTAGTAGTGGTTCCTTTGCAGCAATTCGACCATGAAGGCCTGATTCACGCAGCCTCCTCTGAACAGTTGATGTTGAGATGTGTCTGTTACTTGAACTCTGAAACATTTATTTGGGCTGTAATCTGAGGTGCAGTTAACTCTAATGAACTTATCCTCTGCAGCAGAGGTAACTCTGGGTCTTCCTTTCCAGTAGCGGTCCTCATGAGAGCCAGTTTCATCATAGCGCTTGATTGTTTTTGCAACTGCACTTGAAGAAAGTTTCCACATTGACTGACCTTTAGGTCTTAAAGTAGTGATGGACTGTCATTTCTCTTTGCTTATTTGAGCTGTTCTTGCCATAATATGGACTTGGTATTTTACCAAATAGGGCTATGTATACCAACCCTACCTTGTCACAACACAACTGATCAGCTCAAACACATTAAGGAAAGAAATTCCACAAATTAACTTTTGACAAGGCACAGCTGTTAATTGAAATGCATTCCAGGTGACTACCTCATGAAGCTGGTTGAGAGAATGCCAAGCATGTGCAAAGCTGTCATCAAGACAAAGGGTGGTTACTTTGAAGAATCTCAAATATATTTTGGTTTAACACTTTTTTGGTTACTACATGATTCCATGTGTTATTTCACAATGAAAATATAAAAACCCTGGAATGAGTAGGTGTCCAAACTTTTGACTGATACTGTATGACATCATGCATATTTAATTACTTTAGGAATAATGATGCATTCTGTAAGGACATCATTCAGGACCAAACATTACGCATGTCTTTAACCTAATTGACATACACATGGTTGTCCAGACAGTGCCATGCCATAGATGCAGTGGGTTGAATAGAGAATCAGGGAACTGTACTTTTTCTTTGGCATCTTCAGAAGGGCACTAGAGGTCTTTCTTGACTTTCTTGCTGACAGGGGAGTTTGTAGCATTGTCATCAGATCTCTTTCCTGCTTTGGTCTTTACCTGGGACACTTTTACCTGTAGGTCATCAACAACAGCTTTAACCTGCCTGTCTCACACACACACACACCTAAGCTAAGCTAGGTGTGGGTGATAACGTAAGCAGAGAAGGGTTTAAGAATTGACATGAGAACCAGAAACATGAATCATTCCCATATCAAGGTGTTAGGATTGATTATCAACCATTACCGGCACCGTGGTCACATTTAGCAAATGTCAACATGAATTAGATAAGAGCTCAGCAACACCCAAAACCACAGCTGTTGTACTGCACTTGGAGCCCTGATACTGGCGCCTGTCTGGTATTAGGCAACACTACATTGTTTAGAAAACCTACAGCATTAGAACTACAGTGATTTACATAGACAGTGATTAGGGAAATTGTTTTGTTTACAGTAAGTGTGCTAATGACAATCAAGGGTGATGGTAAGAATGATTCTACTCAATATTTAAAATAATAATTAACATTGATAAAAAGGGAAACGCTCTGATTTTGCTGGTGATTGAATAAAACAATCAATCAAAATGACGAAGAGGTCTTCATCCGCTGGCCTGAAAGGAAAATAAACTGACAACATAGTTCACTTACCTGCAGGTAAGTAGACAAGTAAACAATAGAGGTCCTCAGAGCAGAAACAGAGAAGACAAAAAAACAGATTGAAAGAGCAGAGAAGATGGGGCAAAGACATCGGAGATGAGGATAGAGACGGTGAGAAATAGGTTGAGTAAAGTACTACTTTAAACGGGGAAATAATTACGTTAAACTGAAACATTTCAGTCAGAAGTGCAGAAGGAGAAATAGACAAATAAAATGTGATACGCAGAAAAGATAAGACATCCCAGGATGATGTATTTCAGACAAAAGTGGCTTCTTAGCCTTAGTCTGCACGGACTCGGGAAAAAAAGAAAAAAAAAAAGTTACCGGGTAGTCAATTATCATATCGATTCCGTGCAGATGAAGGAGGCCACGTTAGTCTATTGAGATGCACCCAAAGGCCTTCCTGAATGATTTCTGTACCGTTTGCTGTGTAGTACTGACCGTGTTTGCTTCCAGGCCTGTCCTCCTCCTCTTCATGGTGATGGAGTGACTCTGGTTCTTCAGCATTGGGGCCTTACGACCCAGCTTCAGGTAGAAGTAGGTAGTGTATGGAGTGAAACTGAAGTCTTCACTGTGGAGAAAATTAAAAAAAGGGGGTAAACAAAGATCAACATTCTAAAAGCAAGTCCATTATGACCTGCTCACAATTCTCTCCAGCCTCCACTCTCGACAACCCTATTTGTCCTTAGTCAGTACCTGGTGTAAGACAAGGATATGTTCTTTTGGGAGGTACTGCCTGAAATGAAAACACATTTTTGACGCAAAAGTCTTTCCTATGATGTGCCCCACTGAACATGCCCTAGGTCATAGGCCTACCTGAGGTAGCCCTGCAGCAGTAAGCATATTGAACTGGAAAAGGGTTTAAAGTTAAGTCAGCCAGTACCCGAGATATCCCTGCAGCAATAGGCTTGTGATGATGGCCTCCACCTCCAGGCGAGACAAGGTGGTGGTCTGGATCATCTTCCTGCGTTTGGCCGGACCCTTCCCCATCCACGCCTCAGTCACCTTCAGGGGGGTCAGCTTCTCGTCCAGAGAGCCCGCCAGCTCCACAATCTGGACCACATCTTTAGCATGCTGCGTGATGTCCACCGTGATGTAGTCTGGAAGGAAACACAGGGATACTAGGTATGAAGACTCAACATAAATTATGCCAGCTCTTTCGATTAGATGGGAGAGTAACTCATGTGCCCAATTCCAATTCTACCCCTAGCATGCCATGTATGTTGGATTTGAAAAGTGGTATGTTCACCATATTGTACTCCTACCATTGCCACGGCGACAGACATCACACATCTTGTTGCATCCTTCATTATCCCAAACCTCATCAAAGTGAACAGCGATCACTGAGCGCCGACACCTTAAAACAATAGAGATACATTGTACTGTACCCTTGAGATCCTCAAACAGCTATCTACACAACTGAAATGGTCACAAGTAATCTAGTGATGTCAATGAGAGCATTGTGATTGGTCCAGCTCAGTACCTGTCTACGTTCTGACAGTAGTCGACCATGGTCAGCAGCTTCTGTTGTCCTACATTCTCCATGACAACCATGGTGCTGATCCTGAAGATGTCGTTGAAGCCAAAGTACACAATGCAGTCAGCCGGCTTATCGTCTCTGCCTGGAGGAACGGAGAGAGGATCAATAAGTTAGGAGTTAAGAGGAAGAGTTTAAAAACTGGAAAAAAAGAAAGAAAAAAAAGTTTAACTGGCTACTCCCATGGCTTCGGACGAAGTAGAAGTGCAATTGGAAAAGGGGATCAGGTGTTCTTAAATTATCACATTTTTGAGTGGGGGAAGGGGGAAAAATGGAGTCGTCTACCTGCTCGTCCGCTCTCCTGATAGTAGTTCTCTATGGACTTGCTGATGGTGTGATGGATGACAAATCTGACGTCAGGCTTGTCGATCCCCATCCCAAACGCCACAGTAGCTACCACCACCTGGATCTTGTTGTTGGCCCATTTGCGGTGAACTCGTGACTTGTCCTCTGGATTCATATTAGCGTGGTATGGATATGCATTGATGCCTTTCTTCTGTAGGTCTGCTGACACAGTTTCTGCATCCTTCTGGGAAAACACGTACACTATCCCTGCCAAAAGCAGAAGCATAACACCGCAAGTCTGGATAACAAGCTGCTGATGTTTCAAAAATGTGACAAACTGAATTTTGAACTATTCTTTGTTTTTCCCTTTCAAAGTACCTGACTGGTCCTTATATCTCTCCTTGATCAGTGCTGAAATGTCACTGATTGAATCAACACTGTTTGAGTCTTTAAGAAGTACCTGCGAGACATAAAAACAGTACAGATCCTCAATACTTCAGTGTAGAGACACAGCGGGAATCTTAACAAGCATCCCCTTTAGCAAAACAAGTGTGTGTGTATTTTTAAAAGGTCAAAAGAACAACAGGTGTTTGCCAAGCAGGTGGCAGCCAGGTGTGTAAGGTTGCCATGACGCCCACCTCGTAGTAGAGGTTGGTGCGGTTGAAGGAGGCAGTGAGTGTGACTGGCTCAGGGACACACAGGATCTTCTGACAGTCCTTTAGAACACTGCTGGTTGCTGTGGCAGTCAGCCCTAGCAATGGAACCTTTGGGAATTGCCTCTTCAGGATCCCCAGGAGCTTGTAGTCTGGCGGGAGAGGAGGGGTAATTGGCCATCAACCCCACACAAACCTGAGCATACTACTTAGAATTAAGCAATCTATTGGGAATGCATAGAGATACATTGAAGTGTTCTGTTTAATTATGAGGATATCCTTGTTTGGGTATTGTTTGGGAATTCTACATTGAGTGATTTGTTGGAGTAGCCCTTTACCTTCCACAACAAAGTAAGGAGACTAATAAAAAAGTAAGTAGCCCATATACAGTACAGTTGTACGGTCTCTCTCACCAGGTCTGAAGTCGTGTCCCCACTGGCTGCAGCAGTGCACCTCGTCCACAGCAATACGGCTAAGCCTTCCTGCGTTGTAGGCCTTCTCCAGCCTCGACATCAGCAGCTTGCTCTTCGCTATCTTCTCTGGAGTCACATACAGCAGCTTGAAAAGCGATTTGGTGTCCGTCATCCCCGCTAGGACCATTTTAGCATGTTCCTGAGGTACATAGCAGAAGTCTAATAAAACACAAGTCCTAAAAGGTATAATCAATACCAGCCAAGTGTCAATAATATGTCAAAAATGTTTGTGTTGGTTATTACCTTACTGCTGGATGCGTTGAGAGAGACGGCTTCAACATCAATGGACTTTAAGTACATGAGCTGATCCTCCATCAGAGAAACTAGAGGAGTTACGACCAGAGTGAAACCTGGAAACACACAAACACACGTTAAAATAACACTGCAGTGAGTAATGGCTACAACAGTCTGCGATCAGAGCTTTAAAGTCAGACCAATTTAGTCGCATATGTGACCAAATATTTTGCTGTGCAACCAGGAGTTTTATTTTGGGAGCACAATGCGCCTAGGGGGAAAAAAATCTCTCTTGTAATAATAGTTGTAATAAAGGCTGTACCGTTGTTTCCAAATTCCCTAGAGAAAAAGGGAGCGCAGATTCGTTAGCATCATTGTTGCTCCATTTACTACAGCGAAAATGGCTTACTTCTAGAAGAACCAGGTCAAAGGATCTGACACATATTAACAGGGCAACATTTTTACTTTCCTATAGCGGATCACCGGGACGTGTCGTTAACCATTTGTTTACCTCATTGGCTAGCTAGCTAACACCCTGGTAACTTCACCAGTATATTCAAACATCTGGGGGAACAGAAAGGAAAAGAGATAGCTTTTTCAGGAGAGCAATGGCTGAATGACGATCTCCTGCATGTCATCACAAACCTGACGTTCTTAAAGATAGTGTATAGTTTTAAAATGTAATGCATCTCAATTGGAAAACAGTGCTTTTACACAATTTAGAAAACGAACATTCCCCAAATTACTTTGTAATTCCAATGACAGGTATTCGTGTCAACATTTTAATTTTTGTAATAAACAAATGTCTTTACAGTGTTACATATTAGTTTCTAGGGCACAACATGTGGTTCAAAAGTAAGTAAAATTCATAGGCTGTAATTCAATCATAAAAATAAATAAAAAAGTATTTTCTGGTGCTCCTAACTTTAAGTTGGTAGCACCAGTGCCAGGATTTATTTTTTATTTATTTTTTTGCCCTGTCTGCAGTACGTGTTTGCACAGCACACCCGTCATGACTGTCCTGTGAGGATCCCAATAGGTCAGATCAGCTTGGCAATGGCTGACAATAACCAGACCCTCTCCCAACCGCAAAGGGGGGGGTTTGACACCTCCACACCCCGTCGTAAATTTAAGCAGGAGAGAAGTCTCTCTCTACCCTTTAGTATCAACCAAAGGAATGACTTAGTTCACAGACACTTGGGGAATGGTCAGTGGGGAGATGAAGAAAACTAATGTCATATTGTTTTTCATTTTGCAATGTTATTAAAAACTGTATGGACCAAATACTGTAACTTGGAAAGGATACCGCCTTCATCTGTCAAGTTCCCATCCAATATGTTGTGCAAATTATTTGAAAATAAATATGAACGTATTTTTGTTGAGATCGGTATGTGATTTTAGGAGTCGTCATACAACTTCTAATCATATCCTTTACACATTAAGTAGCCAAGCTTCGAGGGAGTTCAGAGAGCTTGTTAGCATGACGGAACACCCCTTTTATCAAGAGTGCATAAAGGCTTGGAAGAGAAATCAACCTTTAGAACAGGAAACGTGAGGCGGAGAGCTACATGTTTGAAATGGTTGAAACTTTCAACCACAACACGAGGTGAAAGAAATTAACTCCCCTACCAGACCAGGATACCAATCTGTAGCTGCCTGTGAAAAGTGATTTGAAACTTTGACTATCTACCAGAGGTGGAGAGAGGAGAACTCCCCTCCCAGACAAATCACTGGTACAGCTAAGAGGAAGTTCTGAGGAAACACTCCATGGAGACTGGACAACTAAGAAGGACATTGTGACCTCTGGTGGACAATCAGACCATGTACAAGTGGCTCACAGGAAATGCCCACCAACCCTCTGCAAGAAGGCTTGGTTCCGACAGAGATAAACAACGAACAAAAGCATTTCACACGTAAATACATTCATGATTTTTACTCCAAACAGGTTGCAGTTCGTGAGCAAACTATATGATTAAAGTTACGAAAATCTAAAATTATGTCATTGCTTTAGAAGCATCTGATAGGCTAATTGACAGCATTTGAGTCAATTGGAGGTGTACCCGTGGATGTATTTCAAGGCCTACCTTCAAACTCAGTGCCTCTTTGCTTGACATCATGGGAAATCAAAAGAAATCAGCCAAGACCTTCAGAAAAAAAAATGTAGACCTCCACAAGTCTCGTTCATCTTTCCAAATGCCGGAAACTACCACGTTCATCTGTACAAACAATAGTACGCAAGTATAAACACCATGGGACCACACAGCCATCATACCGCTCAGGAAGGAGATGCGTTCTGTCTCCTAGAGATGAACTTACTTTGGTGCGAAATGTGCAAATCAATTCCAGAACAGCAAAGGACCTTGGGAAGAAGCTGGAGGAAACAGGTACAAAAGTATCTATATCCACAGTAAAACGAGTCCTATAATCGACATAACCTTAAAGGCCGCTCAGCAAGGAAGAAGCCACTGCTCCAAAACCACCATAAAAAAAGCCAGACTATGGTTTGCAACTGTACATGGGGACAAATATCATACTTTTTGGAGAAATATCCTCTGGTCTGATGAAAGAAAAGTAGAAATGTTTGGCCATAATGACCATCGTTATGTTTGAAGGAAAAAGAGGGAGGCTTGCAAGCCAAAGAAAACCATGCCAACCATGAAGCACAGGGGAGGCAGCATCATGTTGTGGGGGGGCTTTGCTGCAGGAGGGACTGGTGCACTTCACAAAATAGATGGAATCATGAGGATTTTCTTTGTGGATATATTAAAGCAACATCAAGATATCAGTCAGGAAGTTCAAGCTTGGTCGCAAATGGGTCTATCAAATGAGCAATGACCCCAAGCACACTTCCAAAGTTGTGGAAAAATGGCTTAAGGACAACAAAGTCAAGGTATTGGAGTGGCCATCACAAAGCCCTGACCTCAATCCTATAGAAATTGTGGGCAGAACTGAAAAAGCATGTACGAGCAATGAGGCCTACAAACCTGACTCAGTTACATAATCTCTGTCAGGAGGAATGGGCCAAAATTCACCCAACTAACTGTGGGAAGCTTGTGGAAGGCTACCCAAAACATTTGACCCAAGTTAAACAATTTTAAGGCAATGTCACCAAATACTAATTGAGTGCATGTAAACTTCTGACACACTGGGAATGTGATGAAAGAAATAAAAGCTGAAATGGATCATTCTCTCTACTATTATTCTGACATTTCACATTCTTAAAATAAAGTGGTGTTCCTAACTGACCTAAGACAGGGAATTGTTACTAGGATTTACTAGGGATTGTGAAAAACTGAGTTTAAATGTATTTGGCTAAGGTCTATGTAAACTTCCGACTTCAACTGTAAATGTGTGTGTATTCTGCATTATTATTTAGTTAGCTAGTAAATAAATTATTCAACCAATTTGTGTAGTACTGTGTAGTAGTGAATAATGGTGGGGTTTTTACAGATCCAAGGTTACAATCAATCATTCAGAATGAGTAGGTAGTGATTAACAAGATGACTGTTTATCGATGTTATAGGTAAAGACCTTAGAGTTTAATTTGGGAGATGGTAACGCTGTAAACAACTTCTTCCGTGGTGCCCCAAAACCTAATGAGTTAATTGCTACATTATTAATTTAAAATAAGGTAACAATTAAACATAGATAGTGGATTAAATAAATAATGAAAATCACGATACACAATCATTCAATGAACTGTAACATTAGGCTTTTCAGTATATGCACGTCACCTGGTGTATATGTGTGTCTGCATCTATATACGCATGTATGAATTTTGTGTGTGTGTGCCTTTGTGCATTCTCCCCTTACCCTCAGAGCAGACTGCAGGTAGCTGATAGCAGAGGCTTTTCCCTCGTCCAGTGGGCATCACTAGGAAGAGGTCTTTACCAGACATACTAAGGTTGATGGCCTTCAGCTGGAGAGAACGAAACTTAGAGAGCTGGAACGCATCCTTCAGATTCTGCTGCAGCTCTGTAGACCACGAGAAATCTAGGGTTGGAAAGAAAACATTCAAGCATGTCAAAATACAGTACAGCAATATATTCAGCCTTCAAGATTGTAGCCTACCTAATAAAATAGCACTTCGGACACAACCTACATATTTATTTTTGCTGTAATTGAACTGTGTGCTCAATTCAGCGCCTTGAAAGATGCCCATCTTATTGGATGTGAACATATCAGACCAGAGTTAAAATACATGTTTATTTGATTATTTGTTATTGAAATATATATTTTCTAGGTAGTTGTGTATTTTCAAATAAATGTGGCCGGATTCAACTACTTCTATTGGAAGTATTTTAATTTCCGAAATAGCCTTATACAGTGCCTTGCGAAAGTATTCGGCCCCCTTGAACTTTGCGACCTTTTGCCACATTTCAGGCTTCAAACAAAGATATAAAACTGTATTTTTTTGTGAAGAATCAACAACAAGTGGGACACAATCATGAAGTGGAACGACATTTATTGGATATTTCAAACTTTTTTAACAAATCAAAAACTGAAAAATTGGGCGTGCAAAATTATTCAGCCCCTTTACTTTCAGTGCAGCAAACTCTCCAGAAGTTCAGTGAGGATCTCTGAATGATCCAATGTTGACCTAAATGACTAATGATGATAAATACAATCCACCTGTGTGTAATCAAGTCTCCGTATAAATGCACCTGCACTGTGATAGTCTCAGAGGTCCGTTAAAAGCGCAGAGAGCATCATGAAGAACAAGGAACACACCAGGCAGGTCCGAGATACTGTTGTGAAGAAGTTTAAAGCCGGATTTGGATACAAAAAGATTTCCCAAGCTTTAAACATCCCAAGGAGCACTGTGCAAGCGATAATATTGAAATGGGGGCGTATGCCTTATGGCCAACGTGACATGGTGTGATGAAAGAAACATCCAGGAACTCAAATCCTTCTGTTCACCTGATTTAGAATTCCTCACAATCAAATGTAGACCGCATTATCTACCAAGAGAAGTCTCTTCGATTATAATCACAGCCGTATATATCCCCCCCCAAGCAGACACATCGATGGCTCTGAACGAACTTTATTTAACTCTCTGCAAACTGGAAACAATTTATCCGGAGGCTGCATTCATTGTAGCTGGGGATTTTAACAAGGCTAATCTGAAAACAAGACTCCCTAAATTTTATCATCATATCGATTGCGCAACCAGGGGTGGAAAGACCTTGGATCATTGTTACTCTAACTTCCGCGACGCATATAAGGCCCTGCCCCGACCCCCTTTCGGAAAAGCTGACCACGACTCCATTTTGTTGATCCCTGCCTACAGACAGAAACTAAAACAAGAGGCTCCCACGCTGAGGTCTGTCCAACGCTGGTCCGACCAAGCTGACTCCACACTCCAAGACTGCTTCCATCACGTGGACTGGGAGATGTTTCGTATTGCGTCAGATAACAACATTGACGAATACGCTGATTCGGTGTGCGAGTTCATTAGAACGTGCGTTGAAGATGTCGTTCCCATAGCAACGATTAAAACATTCGCTAACCAGAAACCGTGGATTGATGGCAGCATTCGTGTGAAACTGAAAGCGCGAACCACTGCTTTTAATCAGGGCAAGGTGTCTGGTAACATGACCGAATACAAACAGTGCAGCTATTCCCTCCGCAAGGCTATCAAACAAGCTAAGCGCCAGTACAGAGACAAAGTAGAATCTCAATTCAACGGCTCAGACACAAGAGGCATGTGGCAGGGTCTACAGTCAATCACGGACTACAGGAAGAAATCCAGTCCCGTCACGGACCAGGATGTCTTGCTCCCAGGCAGACAAAATAACTTTTTTGCCCGCTTTGAGGACAATACAGTGCTACTGACACGGCCTGCAACGAAAACATGCGGTCTCTCCTTCACTGCAGCCGAGGTGAGTAAGACATTTAAACGTGTTAACCCTCGCAAGGCTGCAGGCCCAGACGGCATCCCCAGCCGCGCCCTCAGAGCATGCGCAGACCAGCTGGCCGGTGTGTTTACAGACATATTCAATCAATCCCTATACCAGTCTGCTGTTCCCACATGCTTCAAGAGGGCCACCATTGTTCCTGTTCCCAAGAAAGCTAAGGTAACTGAGCTAAACGACTATCCGTCATCATGAAGTGCTTTGAGAGACTAGTCAAGGACCATATCACCTCCACCCTACCTGACACCCTAGACCCACTCCAATTTGCTTACCGCCCAAATAGGTCCACAGACGATGCAATCTCAACCACACTGCACACTGCCCTAACCCATCTGGACAAGAGGAATACCTATGTGAGAATGCTGTTCATCGACTACAGCTCGGCATTCTACACCATAGTACCCTCCAAGCTCGTCATCAAGCTCGAGACCCTGGGTCTCGACCAAGCCCTGTGCAACTGGGTACTGGACTTCCTGACGGGCCGCCCCCAGGTGGTGAGGGTAGGCAACAACATCTCCTCCCCGCTGATCCTCAACACTGGGGCCCCACAAGGGTGCGTTCTGAGCCCTCTCCTGTACTCCCTGTTCACCCACGACTGCGTGGCCACGCACGCCTCCAACTCAATCATCAAGTTTGCAGACGTCACAACAGTGGTAGGCTTGATTACCAACAACGACGAGACAGCCTACAGGGAGGAGGTGAGGGCCCTCGGAGTGTGGTGTCAGGAAAATAACCTCACACTCAACGTCTCAACGAAGGAGATGATTGTGGACTTCAGGAAACAGCAGAGGGAACACCCCCCTATCCACATCGATGGAACAGTAGTGGAGAGGGTAGCAAGTTTTAAGTTCCTCGGCATACACATCACAGACAAACTGAATTGGTCCACTCACACAGACAGCATCGTGAAGAAGGCGCAGCAGCGCCTCTTCAACCTCAGGAGGCTGAAGAAATTTGGCTTGTCACCAAAAGCACTCACAAACTTCTACAGATGCACAATCGAGAGCATCCTGGCGGGCTGTATCACCGCCTGGTATGGCAACTGCACCGCCCTCAACCGTAAGGCTCTCCAGAGGGTAGTGAGGTCTGCACAACGCATAACCGGGGGCAAACTACCTGCCCTCCAGGACACCTACACCACCCGATGCTACAGGAAGGCCATAAAGATCATCAAGGACATCAACCACCCGAGCCACTGCCTGTTCACCCCGCTGTCATCCAGAAGGCGAGCTCAGTACAGGTGCATCAAAGCTGGGACCGAGAGACTGAAAAACAGCTTCTATCTCAAGGCCATCAGACTGTTAAACAGCCACCACTAACATTGAGTGGCTGCTGCCAACACACTGCCAATGACACTGACTCAACTCCAGCCACTTTAATAATGGGAATTGATGGGAAATGTAAATATATCACTAGCCACTTTAAACAATGCTACCTTATATAATGTTACTTACCCTACATTATTCATCTCATATGCATACGTATATACTGTACTCTATATCATCGACTGCATCCTTATGTAATACATGTATCACTAGCCACTTTAACTATGCCACTTTGTTTACATACTCATCTCATGTTATACTGTACTCGATATCATCTACTGTATCTTGCCTATGCTGCTCTGTACCATCACTCATTCATATATCCTTATGTACATATTCTTTATCCCCTTACACTGTGTATAAGACAGTAGTTTTTTGGAATTGTTAGTTAGATTACTTGTTCGTTACTACTGCATTATCGGAACTAGAAGCACAAGCATTTCGCTACTCGCATTAACATCTGCTAACCATGTGTATGTGACAAATAAAATTTGATTTGATTTGAAATGGAAGGAGTATCAGACCACTGCAAATCTACCAAGACCTGGCCGTCCCTCTAAACTTTCAGCTCATACAAGGAGAAGACTGATCAGAGATGCAGCCAAGAGGCCCATGATCACTCTGGATGAACTGCAGAGATCTACAGCTGAGGTGGGAGACTCTGTCCATAGGACAACAATCAGTCGTATATTGCACAAATCTGGCCTTTATGGAAGAGTGGCAAGAAGAAAGCCATTTCTTAAAAGATATCCATAAAAAGTGTCGTTTAAAGTTTGCCACAAGCCACCTGGGAGACACACCCAACATGTGGAAGAAGGTGCTCTGGTCAGATGAAACCAAAATTGAACTTTTTGGCAACAATGCAAAATGTTATGTTTGGCGTAAAAGCAACACAACTCATCACCCTGAACACACCATCCCCACTGTCAAACATGGTGGTGGCAGCATCATGGTTTGGGCCTGCTTTCCTTCAGCAGGGACAGGGAAGATGGTTAAATTGATGGGAAGATGGATGGAGCCAAATACAGGACCATTCTGGAAGAAAACATGGAGTCTGCAAAAGACCTGAGACTGGGACGGAGATTTGTCTTCCAACAAGACAATGATCCAAAACATAAAGCAAAATCTACAATGGAATGGTTCAAAAATAAACATATCCAGGTGTTAGAATGGCCAAGTCAAAGTCCAGACCTGAATCCAATCGAGAATCTGTGGAAAGAACTGAAAACTGCTGTTCACAAATGCTCTCCATCCAACCTCACTGAGCTCGAGCTGTTTTGCAAGGAGGAATGGGAAAAAGTTTCAGTCTCTCGATGTGCAAAACTGAGAGACTGTATGTAAGACTGTATGTAAACGCAGTTTCACAATTCCTGACATTTAATCCTAGTAAAAATTCCCTGTCTTAGGTCAGTTAGGATCACCACTTTATTTTAAGAATGTTAAATGTCAGAACAATAGTAGAGTGAATGATTTATTTCAGCTTTTATTTATTTCATCACATTCCCTGTGTGTCAGAAGTTTACATGCACTCAATTAGTATTTGGTAGCATTGCCTTTAAAATTGTTTACCTTGGGTCAAACGCTTCAGGTAGCCTTCCACAAGGTTCCCACAATAAGTTGGGTGATTTTTTTGCCCTGACTGGTTTGTTGGCCTCCTTGCTCGCACACACTTTCAGTTCTGCCCACAAATGTTCTATCGGATTGAGGTCAGGGCTTTGTGATGGCCACTCCAATACCTTCACTATGTTGTCCTTAAGCCATTTTGCCACAACTTTGGAAGTGTGCTTGGGGTTATTGTCCATTTGGAAGACACATTTTCGACCAAGCTTTAACTTGATGTCTTGAGATGTTGCTTTAATATATCCACATACATTTTTCCTTAATCATGATGCCATCTATTTTGTGAAGTGCACCAGTCCCTCCTGCAGCAAAGCACCCCCACAACATAATGCTGCCTCCCCCGTGCTTCACGGTTGGAATGGTGTTCTTTGGCTTGCAAGCCTCCCCCTTTTTCCTCCAAACATAATGGCCATTATGGCCTAACAGTTCTGTTTTTGTTTCATCAGACCAGAGGATATTTCTCCAAAAAGTTTGGCCCCATGTGCGGTTGCAAACCGTAGTCTGGCTTTTTTAAATGGTGGTTTTAGAGCAGTGGCTTCTTCCTTGCTGAGCGGCCTTTCAGGTTATGTTGATATAGGACTCGTTTTACTGTGGATATAGATACTTTTGTACCCGTTTCCGCCAGCTTCTTCACAAAGTCCTTTGCTGTGTTGTTCTGGGATTGATTTGCACTTTTCGCACCAAAGTAAGTTAATCTCTAAGAGACAGAACGCATCTCCTTCCTGAGCGGTATGACGGCTGCGTGGTCCCATGGTGTTTATACTTGCGTACTATTGTTTGTACAGATGACCGTGGTACCTTCAGGCGTTTGGAAATTGCTCCCAAGGACGAACTAGACTGTGGAGGTCTACAATTATTTTTTCTGGGGTCTTGGCTGATTTCCCAATGATGTCAAGCAAAGAGGCACTGAGTTTGAAGGTAGGCCTTGAAATATATCCACAGTTACACCTCCAATTGACTCAAATTATGTCAATTAGCTTATCAGATGCTTCTAAAGCCATGACATTTTCTGGAATTTTCCAAGCTGTTAAAAGGCACAGTCAACTTTGTGTATGTAAACTTCTGACCCACTGGAATTGTGATAGTGAATTATACGTGAAATAATGTGTCTGTAAACAAATGTTGGAAAAACTACTTGTGTCATGCACAAAGAAGATGTCCTAACCGACTTGCCAAAACTATAGTTTGTGAACAAGAAATTTGTGGAGTGGTTGAGAAACGAGTCAATGACTCCAACCTAAGTGTATGTGAACTTCCGACTTCAACTGTACATAAGACAAAAACATATTTCCCCCAGTAATATGTAACCCAATTTCGGTGAAGTCTCCTCCTTCTCTCTAAACATTACATCTTCTTTATTGCTAGGCATGAAGTTAAGTGATACGGGCAATAAATTGTTCCTTCTCCCATTATGTGACCTGACCTCGACCCCCTTCCTCACAAATCCACAGCTCTCCACCCTTATCAGTGCCTGCCAACATGTGATCATCTTCCCTGCACTCTGTACATTCTAAGCTTAATAATTGCATCCACCATATACATTCCTCCTACAGATAACCATTAACTTCTGGTGTAAAACCCTAGACTATGCACCCCTCATGTCTCTAGTATAACTGAGGATTAACAATAATTAAAATGCAGTAAACACCCCTTCAAATTAGTGGATTCGGCTGTCAGCCACACCTGTTGCTGACAGGTGTATAAAATCGAGCACACAGCCACATCTCCATAACCAAACATTGGCAGCAGAATGGCCTTACTGAAGAACCCAGTGACTTTCAATGTGGCATTATCATAGGATGCCAGTTTTCCAACAAATCAGTTCGTCAAATTTCTGCCCTGCTAGAGCTGCCCCGGTCAACTGTAAGTGCTGTTATTGTGAAGTGGAAACGTCTAGGAGCAACAACGGCTCAGCCACGTAGTGGTAGGCCACACAAGCTCACAGAACGGGACACCCCTCATTAATGCCCGTGGCTGAATGGAAGCAAGTCCCCGCAGCAATGTTCAAACATCTGGTGGAAAGCCTTCCCAGAAGAGTGGAGGCTGGTATGTCAGCAAAAGGGGAATCAACTCCATATCAATGCCCATGATTTTGGAATGAGATGTTCGACGAGCAGGTGTCCACATACTTTTGGTCATGCGCACAGTACTACATAGAGCCATGGCTGATGCTGATGTTAAGCAGTAGAATCAGATAAAATACACCTTATGGAATAGCAGGGACTGTAAAGAAACACGATAAAACACATGGATGTTGTATTGTAAATATATGAGTGGCGTAGAGGCCTGAGGGAACACACTAAATGTATTGACTAAAGTGTTATGAAATGTAATGTAATATTTTAAATTGTATATAACTGCCTTAATGTTTGGGGACCCCAGATAGAGTAGCTGGTTGCCTTGACAGGAGTGAATGGGGGACCCTTAATAAATACACAAACGTAATGTGTGTGTGTGAGATATATCTCACACACACACACACACACACTACCGTTCAAAAGTTTGGGGTCACTTAGAAATGTCCTTGTTTTTGAAAGAAAAGCACATTTTTAGGTCCATTAACATAACATCAAATTGATCCGAAATACAGTGTAGACAATGTTGTAAATTACTATTGTAGCTAGAAACGGCTAATTTTTAATGGAATATCTACGTAAGCGTACAGAGGCCTATTATCAGCAACCATCACTCCTGTGTTCCAATGGCACGCTGTGTTAGCTAATCCAAGTTTATAATTTTAAAAAGGCTAATTGATCGGTAGAAAACCCTTTTGCAATTATGTTACCACAGCTGAAATCTGTTCTGATTTAAAGAAGCAATAAAACTGGCCTTCTTTAGACTAGTTGAGTATCTGGAGCATCAGCATTTGTGGGTTCGATTACAGGCTCAAAATGGCCGGAAACAAATAACTTTCTTCTGAAACTAGTCAGTCTATTCTTGTTCTGAGAAATGAAGGCTATTCCATGTGAGAAATTGCCAAGAAACGGAAGATCTCGTAAAACGCTCTGTGCTGCTCCCTTCACAGAACAGTGCAAACTGGCTCTAACAGAATAGAAAGAGTGGGAGGCCCCGGTGCACAACTGAGCAAGAGGACATGTAGGACATTAGTGTCTAGTTTGAGAAAGACGCCTCTCACAAGTCCTCAAATGGCAGCTTCATTAAATAGTACCCGCAAAACAACAGTTTCAACGTCAACAGTGAAGCGACTCCGGGATGCTGGCCTTCTAGGCAGAGTTCCTCTGTCCAATGTCTGTGTTCTTTTGCCCATTTTAAGTTTTTTGTTGTTGTTATTGGCCAGTCAGAGATATGGCTTTTTATTTGCAAATCTTTGAATAGAGGAGTGATGGTTGCTGATAATGGGCCTCTGTACACCTATGTAGATATTCCATTAAAAACCAAATCTGCCGTTTCCAGCTACAATAGTCATTTACAACATTAACAATGTCTACACTGTATTTCTGATCAATTTGATGTTATTTTAAAATGGACAAAAAAATAAGGCTTTTCTTTAAAAAACAAGGACATTTTTAAGTGACCCCAAACTTTTGAACGGTTGTGTACACACACACACACACACAGTGTACAAAACATTAGGAACACCTGCTCTTTCCATGACAGACTGTGGATGTTAAGGTTACTCAGTTAGCCAAAAATAAACTTGACCGGTCATGCTTCTCGATCAAAAGGTTAATTATCATAATTTGGTCAAATTAAAATTGCCGCATGTATATTTTCGTTAGTCGTTATGCATTTTATTTATCACACGTGCACAGCATACAGAGCCTAGTTTGAGGAGCAGAATAGCCTACCACCTGTCAGAAAGAGTTGCACCTCAAAAAGACTGTAGGTTACTGGAGTGAAACCTGCTTTTGTAAGCCCAGTCATTACGCAACAAATAATTCTAAATGCAATCGCGTGTTAATTTGTGGCCACAATTAAAAAGGAGCCATTTTTATTTCTCAAGCAACTCCCATTCGGATGCATACTGTAGGCTATAACATGCCAACCATTGACTATCAGCGCGTCACCCACCACTTTGCAATGTGAGCGTGAGGCAGATAATAGTTTGAAACCTGAACGTTTTACTTTTCTTCGCATTAGGTGCGTACTTTAGAACGGTGTTTTCCTCTATTTGCATTTGGGCAAATGTTTGAAAATGTGGTTTTATTAGCTGCTTCATTACAGGAGTTGCATGTTCAATCACCTTTTGACTGTAAGACAATAGGCTTGTTATTGTTGCATGTTTCCATTAAGCTTTTAATGAAAAATGTCCAGTCCTTGTACGCATGCATAGTATCAGAGAGGAAGAGGCGACGAAGCAAGAGGCTTCACTCTCGACAAAATCTGTCCAAAATTGATATGGGATTATTTTGGGCCTTAACTTGTCCCTGCCTTCCCGCCTTGGGACGACTCCCATTGTTAGGGCAGGAAAAACAAGTATCTCGTCATTATATACAGATCTCATTATATAAAATGTGCATCCCTAACAGACTGACCAGGTGAATCCAGGGAAACGATATCATCTCTTAAATCCACTTCAAACAGTGTAGATGAAGGGGAGGTGACAGATTAAAGAAGGATTTTTAAACCTTGAGACAATTGAGGCATGGATTCTGTATGTGTGCCATTCAGGAGGGTGAATGTTAGTAGATGCCAGGCACACCAGTTTGAGTGTGTCAAGAACTGCAACGCTGCTGGGTTTCACACTCAACAGTTTCCCGTGTGTATCAAGAATGGTCCACCAACCAAAGGACATTCAGAGAACTTGACAACATTCGCCAGCATCCCTGTTGAATGCTTTAGACACATTATAGAGTCCATGCCCTGACAAGTTGAGGCTGTTCTGAGGGCAAAAGTACAACTCATTATTAGGAAGGTGTTCTTAATGTTTTGTACACTCAGTGTATATTGTACGCATGTGCCACATCCTATACATTGTAGCCTCTACTGTACCATCATTCTCATAGCGCAGCAGCTCCTGCTTGGTCATTGCAGGTCCAGATCCAGAGCCTGAGCAGGATCCAGAGGGCTGGGCGGAGTCACATGCCTCCTCCAGCTTGCGGAGCAGCCGTTTCCTCCTGGAGGTCAGGCTAGCCTGCTTCTCCAGCAGCTCAGCTATCTGCAGCTCCACCACCTCCAGCTCTGCCTCCACAGAGTCCAGCTCTGTCTGCACATCTGGGGAGGAGAATATTAACAAAAAATAAAAACAAATTATTTAACGAAGATTTTGTATATGCTTACGATGGAGCAATCATGTAACACACATGCCTCTGGTAGGGAGGAGAACAACAGGCTAATCACCATTTTATATTTTAATGACTTTTTCCATACACTGCAGTCAACGTTCTCTACGGTATCTAGGCCCTACATATAAATAATATGCATTGAACACACATGCGCAAAGACAAGAGTGGTACCGTGAATCAGAAATGGATAACAGCAAGCGCACTTCTATTTCAAATGCTGTGCTAAATCCTTGTAGATAAATACCATAAATATTTGATGGCCAGGGCCTAATATGAATCCATTTCAAAGTTTGCCACAATCTGCCCTGGTTAGCTTTCCTCTGGGACCAATGTCATCCGATCCTACACAAGGAGACTGTCAAGGCTGACACCTCCAAGTCACTAACGACCCATGTTTCACAGGTAGGGTGCTAATGGTGTCAGACACGTCAGTCTCTTACAGTCACCACTACACCGTCTGGGGGAGGATAGAGTAGCACCTGTCCCTGTGGACTCTCAAAAACAATAACATATCCAATACCTTGGATGATGAGATCCAAGCGCAGCTCTGTCTGTTTCTCTATGGGGTTTGTACCATACTTTTGATGAAGGGGGATAGAAATGTGAGATCACAGTCACTTACCATTGGTACTGTCACTGTCCATTTCCAAGGTAAATCTACAATGCAATCAACCACCTTGCAGACTTATCACTCTGTTGAATAAGGGGGGGGGGGGAAATGTCAGTGTTATGCAATGTAGCTAGCAAGATAGTGTCTTCAGAAAGAATTCCCACCCCTTAATTTTGTTGTGTTACAGGCAGCCTGAATTTTAAAATGATTCAAATGAGATTGTGTGTAGGCCAGTGACACACAATACCAGATAATGTCAAAGTGGAATTACATTTTTAGAAATGTTTATAAATTAAAAGCTGAAATGTCTTGTCAATAAGTATTCAAACCCTTTGCAATGGCAAGCCTAAATAAGTTCAGAAGTAAAAATGTGTTTATCAAGACACATAATACACATAAAACACAATTCTATGAGGAATTGGAAACTCGTACTCATTCTGAGAAATAAGGTAGGCCACTTGATTTTAACATCTGAACAAAGTGGACATACAAACATGCTTTTCAAACAGTTGGAGACAGAGAGAAGGTTGTGTTCATAACAATACAACTGTTCAACTCTGTTAGCTAGCAAATAGATCCAAGTTGGCTAAATTTTAAATACAAAGATTTTGATAAATTAATTCAGTTATTAGTGTTTTTTATGGTTGAGGAAAGGTTTATATTTAGGCTAGGTATAATGTCAAGCCCTGAATTCATGACATTATTGCTGACTGTTTGAAATACTGTGTATTTGACCTTTAATAGTACAACAACCCTTAGAGAACTTGTATTTTTTATTAACGAGAATAAGTTAGAAGTTAGAATGAAAAAAATGGAGATATGATTTTTAGGCCATATCGCACAGTCCTACATGAGGCCAATGGTGACTTTAAAACAGTTACAGAGTTTAATGGTTTTGATATGAGAAAACTGAGGATGGATCAACATCACTGTAGTTAATCCACAACACTAACCTAAATGTCAGAGTGAAAAGGAAGCATGTACAGAATAAAATATATTCCAAAACATGCATCCTGTTTGCAATAAGGCACTAAAGTAAAATTGCATAGCATGTGGCAAAGAAATTAACTTTATGTCCTGAATACAAAGTGTTATGTTTGGGGCAAATCCAACACAACATATCTTGAGTAGAACTCCATATTTTCAAGCATGGTGTTGTCTGAATGTTATGGGTATGCATGTCATCGGCATGCATGCTTACTAAGACAACATTGAATGTTCCTGAGTGGCCTAGTTACCGTTTTGACAAAATTGCTTGCAAATCTATGGCAAGGCTGGAAAAAGGCTGTCTACCAATGATCAACTTGACAGGGCTTGAAGAAATGTAAAAAATAATAAATGTGCAAATATTGTACAATACAGGTGTACAAGCTGGAGACTTACCGAGAAAGACAGCTGTAATTGTTGCCAAAGGTGATTACAAATGTTAGATTTTTTTGTGTAGTGTTGGTTCCACTTTTCTGGGCTCCGTTATTTACAAATAAGGAACACTCAAAATGTGCACTTATAAATCATAACAATTTTAATCCAAATACAGCTGTAGACAGAAGTCAAAGATCAAACATCAGACATACAACTGATGTCTCTCCTGAGTTCTGCCCCAAACAAAATAAATATTATATACCCGAGATCACACCTTATGGTATGATCTCCTATGTCAAACCCTGCATGTGCAGCTAAAAGAACAAGTTATTCTTAACACAAGGTTTCTAAGAACCTGTCTCTGCAGTATGCAAATCTGCCCTTGTTTCAAAGAAAAACAGAGGCTGTCTCTGCCTGGCTATCACCCTCAGTCCCTTTTCTCACCAACGCGGGGCTGCGAGTTTTGGCAGAGAGCTAGACACAGACAAAGGCCTCAATATTCAGCTATACAGTAAGCATAAGTACAATGGCACGTATGCAAATTAATAACAACATAATGAATGGTTGGGGTCTTTCTTTAGAAGACCTTACAGTAGAGATTACAGTATTTTGTGTAGATGACAAAAAAATATATATAAAATATATATATAGATGATGAAAATGACAATTAAAATCCATTTTAATCTCACCTTGTAACACAACAAAATGTGGAAAAAGTCCAGGGGTGTTAATACTTTCTGAAGGGACAGAGAACGCATAGCCCCTCGTTGATTATCCCTTACATATGCAATGTTAAGGGATACAGATTGTAAGTAATGCTTAACATGTTATTTACAGTGCCTTCAGAAAGTATAACGAGTCCCGGGTTGAATATCCCTTTTATACCATGGCTATAATTTAACACATTTGCCTCTAGAAATGTGTTCAAAATTCACAGAAGCAGATAGCAAACTTACTAGATAGCTACAGTAGTTGCTATGGTTACCAAACAAACAGACCTGCTAGTTTAGCTAACCAAGCCATCAGTCCTAGCTTTCCATTATGAAAATCGAATTCAACAATGCCAATAATGTTTTCAATTCGACTATTGCTTTCAAAAGCAGCTCAAACATAGTTCATTATTACATGTTATATTGCCATTGAATTCTAGCGTGCAAATATACTGTGCTTCACTTAAGCAATAAGGCCCGAAAATGTGTGGTATATGGCTAATATATACCACGGCTATAGGCTGTTCTTAAGCATGACTAAGGTATGTTCTTACCACGGCACAACGCAACGTGGAGTAGCCTTGGTATATTGGCCATATATCACAAACCCCCGAGGAGCCATATTGCTACTATAAACTAGTTACCAATGTAATTAGAGTAGTAAAACTAAATGTTTTGTCATACCCGTGGTATATGGTCTGATATACAATGCATAAAATATACGTATAATCTATCCATACATGAACAAGCTGTTTCCTTGAGCTTTGACAAGCAGGCCGGAATGTAAACATTAATTGTGTAAAGTAAATGGACATGTGTGTGAACCGGGAAAGCCCCCATCCGTCCTCTTCCTCCATGTGGCTTTACTCTTTGTCTTATCATTTTCTTCGTCACATTAGATAGCTAGCCAATGATAGTTAGATAGCTAATAGATTACCAATAATCAACCACCCTAGCAGTACGATAACAAGCCTCCATCGGGAATCAGCCACCTGCTCCAAACAGCTAACGTTAATGTTAGCCAACCTAGCCGACCAGCTAACAAATTATACTTCAACTTTTTGACAGCTACATATGTAACGAAATTATGGAAAGTAGAATTGATATGACAAAGCAAAGCAACACTCACCGTTGACCATTCACTCTCCTCACTTCTTGAGTTTGCACTGTTCATTTGCACTTGCTTTTTTCGTGATGGTTGCACCACAGCTCCCGCCTGTGAAAAAAATAATGTTGTGGAGACCAATCAAATTGCGGTTGCTTTCACTATCTCCACGTTATGGGGTACATTCAACAAACCAACTGCAATCCATGCTGAATCAATGTTTTATTTTATTTAACCTTTATTTTACAATACAATAGAACCTAGAAAAGTGTATGTAGGCAGGGCAGATATTTTCCAACAACTACCTAGTTATATTCAGCAGAGAAGTGCTCTCCTTAACCTTTTCACCAACGTTTTGATAGAACCTTTGAGAATGTTGAATGCCCCCCTGGTTTTGTCCGGAAGAATAATCTTTCTAATGTAACCAAGAAGGCGTGTTTCCGGAAGACGTGGCTAGTGCTACAGTGGCAGCTGTTGTAATAGTACTTGAACTTGTATTTTAGTACAGTACAATTAACAGTGTCAACTTGTAAATTTTACAAGCTCTTGATTCATTGACAAAATGATCTCTCTAACGGACTCACAGAGTAAGGCGATTTCTATTTTATCTAACGGCTGTTGCTGCTGGCCAACTTGTTCCAGCTCTAGCTAACGTTAGCAAGCTAGCCTCTCTCAGCTACATTACTAGCTAAATTAAGCTAGGCTATTCTTTTATGTGAGGAAACCAGCTAGAAATAGCTAGCTAGCTAAATAGTATGTTTTGCTAGATAGAGTGACCATTGACAGCTAACGTTAGCTAGCGAATTAATGACATTCATTCTGAGCCAGATGGCTGGCAAGGGAGCGAGGACGTAAATTGAAACCACAGGAGGTTGGTGGCACCTAATTGGGGAGGACAGGCTCGTGGAATGGTATGTTGGATGCCATCCATTCGCTCCGTTCCGGCCATTATAATGAGCCGTCCTCCCCCCAGCAGCCTCCTGTGATTTGAAACGTATTAACGTTAGTGTGCTTGGATACTTGAAATAATGTGATTCCTCTTTCTTGCAGAGATCGGAATGGGACTTACAGGCTTCGGTGTGTTTTTCCTCTTCTTTGGAATGATCCTGTTTTTTGACAAAGCCCTCCTTGCAATAGGAAATGTGAGTGATTTCATCATCACCATCTACAGTTCGTATTCAGGATGTTTGCCTACCTTCTGCAGCTACATACACAAGGCTTATGTTTTGCTATATTTATTGGATGTTGGTGTGATCTGCAATTCCATTATCTCTGAGTGACACTGAGAAACACACAGCTGCAGTCAGAGCTCCTTGCTTGAGGGTTAACAGTTCACTCTCTATCAGTGTGTGCCTCTCTCTCTCTCTCAACTGAGAACAATCACCACCTTATAGAGTAGTAATTGTGAAGTACTCTGTCATTGTCAACAAACATTGACATTGTCCGTTCCCTGTCCCTTCTATCTGTCTCTTTAGATCTTGTTTGTGGCTGGCCTGTCATTTGTGATCGGTCTGGAGAGGACGTTCCGCTTCTTCTTCCAGAAACACAAGATGAAGGCCACCAGCTTCTTCCTGGGTGGAGTGTTGATCGTTCTTATAGGCTGGCCCATTGTGGGAGTGGTCCTGGAGGTCTATGGCTTCTTCCTTTTATTCAGGTGGGTAAAGTACAGTACAGGCACCAGGCTCAGTTTGTTAAGCTTATCTTTAGAATAAGATCTAGTCTGGAGGGAATCAAGCCAAACTTTGTTTTATCCTGTCAACTGTGTCTCGCCCCCACCCCCTGTTGAGTGCAGCCCCCATTTAATGCAAGGGCTTGCTGCGTGTAAAGAGCCATCATGCCATCATCATGTGCTTGCTGTTATCAACTAACTCTCTTTCTCTGCCCCCTCTTTCTGTCTTTCTCTTTATCTTCTCCAGGGGTTTCTTCCCAGTGGCAGTAGGCTTCATCAGAAGGATACCCATCCTGGGCTCCCTGCTAAACCTCCCATTCATCAGTGGGGTGAGTACAGTGATGTTGGGTTAATTCTGGTCGCCGGTCGTGGCGAAAAAGTAACGCTCCTATAGTTTCAATGTATTTTTCCCAGTGCGTAAACTGTGTTTACTTGCGTTTACCCTCCACTACACCACTGGGTGAGTAAGAGTATGGGAACAGGAGCTACAATGCAGCGGGTGCTGTGTGGGCTGAGGTAGTTACACTAAAGACAACACAGGGTCCACTTTGTTTCTGACAGTGGTTCTGGAAGGCTGTAGTGTCTCATACAGTGTCACTCAATCTTCTCATATAAGAGTGTGTGTTTGTTCTGAGGTGTATGTTCGTGGAGTCACTTGTTTTGAGGAGAATGTGTCTCTCTCTTTAAAGCCTTCGTAATTAACTCTGAGGACAATCCGCAGTCTTGGTCAGTCACTGCAGATTTTTCCTTGCATGTGAGCATGATCCACATCTGTTTATAATGTATGTTATATTGTAATGTTGCCTTATGCCTGACCAGAGTAGGGAACCATTGGTATTGGAAGTAATTTATACTAGGACACCAGCAACAGCATTTATCCTTTACACTGTTTTGTATAGTCTACTCAGTCACGTCAAGCAAACATTTCATTTCCAGTGTACAACTATGCACTAAACGTTTTAGTGAAGCTTGTATATGTCATCTATTTTGCTCTACTTTGCAAAGGGGATGGTAGACTGTTGACTTATATTTGTTTATTTTCTCTCTCTCTTTCAGTTTGTGGACAAAGTGGGAGAGAGCAACACCATGGTATAACAGTGACTTTTTGTTTATGAAGAAAATAAATCTCTTATATTTATGATACAGTAGTTCTCATAAAGCCACTTAACCCCCATTGGTCAATTGCTTACTTCCAACAGTTAGCTAGGTCATTTTCATGAGACTTTGTATATGAAGACCTCTTCCCATTTTTAAAGGGAAAACTGCTTTTTTTGTATCTTGATTCTGCAGTTTTAAGGTCCGTACCATTCAAGGGTACCAGTCCTGGTTGCTACGGGCGACAGTTACTAATGAATCTGGAGTTGGTTACGATGGCTACCCCAGAATGTTTTACATGTCGTTGTTGAATGCTGCTCTCCTCTACTGGAGAACTCCCCACGAGGAGGAGAGTCCCTCTAATGGACTGAAAGAGAAGCATTTTGGCTCTCTTACTCTACTATTGAATGTACAGACAAACTCACCATGTCATCGCCTCTGAAGATCTCAGAAGAGGTGTGGAGGAGGAGAGCTAGTCCTATTATTACAATGTAGATGTGGCCAGGGGGTTTTCCTAATGCTGTGCTGTCTTGCCAAAAATGAACTAGGGGTTAGCAAGATGGCACAAACGGATCTTAGACCATGTTAGGGTTTCCTGACAATATGACCAGGGAAAGCTCGAAGCCATAGTTATAGGTGGTTTCCTGGTCAGGTATTGGAAAGACTCCTGGTCTTACTTATGGTGCCTGTGCTTTCCTGACTACAACTTGAGTCCTGTGGAAGAAAATAGGTTTACTTTCCTTTTCTCTCACGCCTGTTATGAGTACCAGATCTGGCAGTTGCATATTTTCCCCTTATTTTTCTGTAATTTCTGTGTATGACTGGATGAGAACTTCTGTAGATTTAGTTTAGATTTTTTTAAAGAGCAACATTTGAGTTGGAATTGTATCAATCTAAACTATAGGAATGGAGGAACTGAATGGAATGGTTACATGTGAAATGACAATGGTTTGACAATGTTTTGTCTGACACTTTTGTAATTACACTTTTAAAAGAACTTGCCTTGTGCCGTTGTCTGTCATTCATTGTGTTTTGATTGTGACAAATTGCAAATATACTGAACAAAAACATAAATGCAACATCTTAAGTGTTGATCCCATGCTTCATGAGCTGAAATAAAAGATCCCAGAAATGTTCCATACGAGCACAAATCTTAATTCTCTCAAATTATGTGCACACATTTGTTTACATCTCTGTTAGTCAATATTTATAATTTGCCAAGATAATCCACCCACCTGACAGATGTCGCATATCAAGAAACGAATTAAACAGCATGCTCATTACACAGGTGCACCTTGTGCTGGGGACAATAAAATACCATTTTAAAATGTGCAGTTTTGTCACACAACACAATATCACAGATGTCTCAAGTTTTGAGGGAGTGTGCAACTGGTATGCTGACTGCAGGAATGTCCACCAGAGCTGTTGCCAGATAATTGAATTTCCCTACCATAAGCCGCCTCCAAAGTCATTTTAATGAATTTGGCAGTACGTCCAACCGGCCTCACAGCCGCAGACCAACCCAAACTCTACTCCGACCATGCCAGCCTAGGACCTCCCCGTCCGGCTTCTTCACCTGCGGGATCGTCTGAGACCAGCCACCCGAACAGCTGATGAAACTGAGTATTTCTGTCTCCAATAAAGCCCTTTTGTGGGGAAAACTCATTCTGATTGACTGGGGCTGGCTCCCCAGTGGGTGGGCCTGGCACCCAAGTGGGTGGGCCTTTTTCCACCCATGGCTGCGGCCCTGCCCAGTCATGTGAAATCCATAGATTAGGGCCTAATTTATTTATTTCAATTGGCTGATTTCCTTATATGACTTGTAACTCAGTAAAATTGTTGCATTTTGCATTCATATTTTTGTTCTGAAACCCCTTGACTTTTTTCACATTTTGTTACGCTACAGTCTAATTCTAAAATGTATTAAATCGTTTTTTTCCCTCATCAATCTACACAATGGCATAGGCCAAACAAGTCACTTGTATACACTATGGTAATAGTCTCACAGGGTCAAAAACATGACATCACTACTCACATGAATGGACTTTTTTACTTAACCTTTACTTAACTTGGCAAGTCCGTTATGAACTAATTCTTATTTTTCAATAACGGCCAACACCGGCAAACCTGGACGACAGTGGGCCAATTGTGCGCCGCCCTATGGGACTCCCAATCATGGCCTGGATTCGAACCAGAGTGTCTGTTGTGATGCCTCTAGCATTGAGATGCAGTGCCTTAGGCCACAGCGCCACTCGGGACCCCAAAAAAGGAAAATGGAACACATTATAATGGCAGGCCTATTTATCCCAACATTTATCCACATAAGTTGGAAGATTGTAGAGCTTTTCTTTGTACTGTTTAATTGAACTATCACAGGTCCAGATGCTCCTACTATCATTTTGTTCATTTTTAATGTATGAATAACTTTTGGAAGAATGTATTCTTTGTCTCAATACACATTTCACTGTAGGCATATGCTAGGCCTACTGCTAACCTTCTCTGCAATTGTTTAGTTTAGTTTTGGATTGTTTACCAGCATTAGGCTAGATATAACAATTGATGGTAATGTCAATGAGAATCCCAGGGAACCCATCACCTCCAGCTTCCCTGAGTCTATCCCAATCAAACACTCCTACATTCATTGGGAGACTGTCAGCTGTTCATTCATAAAAACGACCAGGCATCTATCCATGAACCGCTTCACTGCACAAGAAGTAAACATATCAATATTTCCAAAGCAATTACTTTCATTTTTTACAACAGTAAGAATACTGATAGTGTCTCAGCATTTTGTATGAAATGGCTTTTTTCTTTAATTTTGATAAAATATGACCTTAAACAGTGCCTTTAGAAAATAGTCACACCCCTTGACTTTTTCCAAATGTTGTGTTACAGCCTGAATTTAAAAGTTATTAAATTTAGATGTTTGTTTGTCACTGGACTACATACAATACCCCATAATGTCAAAGTGGAATTACAGTACCAGTCTAAAGTTAGGACACACCTACTCATTCAAGGGTTTTTCTTTATTTGTACTATTCTACATTGTAGAATAATAGTGAAGAAATCAAAACGATGAAATAACACATATGGAATCATGTAGTAACCAAAAAAGTGTTAACTGCTTTTATATATTATATTTTATATTTGAGATTCTTCAAATTAGCCACCAGCTTTTCCAACAGTTTTGAAGGAGTTCCCACATATGCTGAGCACTTGTTGGCTGCATTTCCTTCCCTCTGCAGTCAAACTCATCCCAAACCATCTCACTTGGGTTGAGGTTGGGTTATTGTAGAGGCCAGGTCATCTGATGCAGCACTCCATCACTGTCCTTCTTGGTCAAATAGCCCTTACACCGCCTGGAGGTTTGTTTTGGGTCATTGTACTGTTGAAAAACAAATGATTGTCCTACTAAGCGAAAAAAAAACAGATGGGATGGCGTATCGCTGCAGAATGTTGTTGTAACCATGCTGGTTAAGTGTGCCTTCAATTCTAAATAAATCACAGAGTGTAACCAGCAAAGCACCCCCACACCTCCTCTTCCATGCTTCACGCTGGGAACCAAAAATCTTACAAAGACATAGCGGTTGGAACCAAAAATCTCAAATTTTGACTCATCAAACCAAAGGACAGATTTTCACCGGTCTAATGTCCATTGTGCGTGTTCATTGGCCCAAGCAAGTCTCTTCTTCTTAGTGGTGTCCTTTAGTAGTGGTTTCTTCGCAGCAATTTGACCATGAAGGCATGAACAGTCGATGTTGAGATGTGTCTGTTAGTTGAACTCCATGAATCATTTATTTGGGTTGCAATCTGAGGTGCAGTTAACTCTAATGAACTTATCCTCTGCAGCAGAGGTAACTTTGGGTCTTCCTTTCCTGTGGTTTCATCATAGCGCCTGCCATAATATGGACTTGGTCTTTTACCAAATAGGGCTGTCACGTAGAGTGGGCCAGAAGGCTAAACTGGAAAACCTAACCTCTATCAAAATAAAAAGATGGCAGAGGTGCAAAAGTTCTTCTGTGCAAGGGTGTTTATTTACATAGTGATTCCAGAACAAAAACAACAGTACTTCCATCAAACGTATACCTTATGGGACGGCTAAAAACAATGCTGCCCCCATCCACAACTCAATCCAAAATGCCTCTTCATGAACTGAAAGAGAGGCTCCTTTGGAAGGACTAGCCCCTCCCCTCAGAACAATTAACACTAATTAATTAAGCAATTACCTATTAAAACCTACGTTTTCCATTCACTAAGCATACTAAAGTATATACATTGCAACACGTTTTTTATGAAACAATATCCCAATATAACATTTACAAAATTACATCACTACTGACATAGTATCTTTCAATATGCCCATTTACATTTATGAGCCAATCGGGGCAGGCACTACAAAGTCATCCCATTCCCTTAGCTCGGGTCCTTATCCAGCATACCCGGAAGCTACAGAGATGGAGAGAGAGAGGAACAGAACAAACAAACAAACAAACATGCTCATCCATAACATTGATAAGTATAATAAATATTGCTTACATTAAATATGACCACATGTCTGATTATTTCTTTATCCCATAACTGGTTGCTGAAGTAAGTGTGAAATGTATGTACTAAGATAGAGAAGTTAACTTGTGTGTCGACCCACATTGTTAACTTATCTGATAATGGAGCAGGGAGGAGTGATGAATGTGTGCGTGCGTGCGTTAAAGTACCAAATGCTGCTTGCGGCCAGTGATGGACTTCTACGTCACATTGGCTATCTTCTTCTGTATACCACCCCTACCTTGTCACAACACAACTGATTGGCTCAAACACATTAAGAAGGAAAGAAATTCCACAAATGATCTTTTAACAAGGGACACCTGTTAATTGAAATGCATTCCAGGTGACTACTTCATGAAGCTGGTTGAGAGAATGCCAAGCATGTGCAAAGCTGTCATCAAGGCAAAGGGTGGCTACTTTAAAGAATCTCAAATATAAAATATATTTTGATTTGTTTAACACGTTTTTGGTTACTACATGATTCCATATGTGTTATTTCATAAGTTTGATGTCTTCACTATTATTCTACAATGTAGAAAATAGTAAAAATATAGAAAAACCCTTCAATGAGTAGGTGTGTCCAAACTTTTGACTGGTGCTGTATATTTTTTGACATTTTTACAAATAAAATGTTAAAAAGCTTAAATGTTTTGAGTCAATAAGTATTCAACCTCTTCGTTGTAGCAGGCCTAATTAAGTTCAGGAGTAAAAATGTGCCTAACAAGTCACATATTAAGTTGCATGGACTCACTCTGTTTGCAATAATAGATTTTGTACATTATTTTTGAATGAGTGCCTCATCTCTGTACCCCACACATACAATTCATTATCTGTAAGGTCCCTCAGTCGAGCAGTGAATTTAAAACACAGATTCAACCACAAAGACCAGGAAGGTTTCTCTAAGAAGGGCACCTATGGGTAGATGGCATTTCTTTTCTCATAAAAGCAGACATTGAATATCTCTTTGAGCATGGTGAAGTTATTCATTACACTTTGAATGGTGTATCAATATACCCAATCACTACAAAGATTAAGGCGTCCTTCCTAACTCACTGAGTACCACTATTCATATTTTCAAGCACGGTGGTGGCTGAATGTTATGGGTATGCTTGTCATCGGCAAGGACTAGGGATTTTTTTTAGGACAAAAATATATGTAATAGAGCTAAACACCAGCAAAATCCTAGAGGAAAACCTGGTTCAGTCTGCTTTCCAACAGACACCGTGAGACAAATTCACCTTTCAGCAGGAAAATAACCTAAAACACAAGGCCAAATATACACTGGAGTTGCTTACCAAGACAACATCTAATGTTCCTACAGTTTTGACTTAAATCGTCTTGAAAATATATGACAAGACTTGAAAATGGCTGTCTAACAAAGATCAACAACCAACTTGACAGAGCTTGAAGAATTTAGATGTTAACATGCAAATATTGTACAATCCAGGTATTGAAAGCTTTTAGAGACCCAGAAAGACTCACAGCTGTAATTACTAAGACGTATTGACTCGGTGGGTCGAATAATTACGTAATGAAGATATACTGGATTACTGTTTAATTTTTCATGACTTTTTAACTAACTTTTGCATTTTTTTTTACTTTGCCATTACAGGGTATTTTGTGTAGATCATTAACAAAAAATGACAATTAAATCCATTGTAATCCCACCTTTGTAACACAATAAATGTGTAAAAATTCAAGGGGTGTGAATACTTTGAAGGCACTGTAGATCTATGATTGCCTTTGGCAGCTAATTGTATACATAAAATGTGTATTGTGTACATTAAAATGTGAGTAATTGATTTGATTGGTTCCTCTCTGCATTCCCTCTCTGCGCTTGGAGTCCACCTCTCTTTCATCAAATTGACATGACCTATTGCAGTTGACATCCATAACGCGTTGCGCTGTGGGCTTCGAGGTCTCCCTCACCAGTCCAATATAAATACAGGGGTAACATTTGCCAAGGCACACAACTTCTGCCCTTTTCCACTTGAAACGGATCTCTACTGGCATTACAGGGATCTAATATCCTCCGTCGCAATGAAGGTAAGTTGCCTGTTGAGGTACATTTGGATCTTTTGCGTTTTTATGAATGGAGATGAGCATGGCACATGCAAATGATTACCTTGTCATTCATTTTGAATGCATATTTGTTTTACATTGTCTGCTTGTTCATATAGCATAACTCTACTTTTGACTGTTTCAGGGTGTGAGGACTATTACAGCTTATGCACTTGCTCTTTTACTTCTGGTAACGCTCGTCTCCCATTCGTGGAGCGCACCGAAGGGCAGTTTCCAGAGGAGAAATTGGTCACCTCAGGCAATGCTGTACCTCAAGGGCACCCGTATGTCTTCTACCTATATTAGCCTAATCATACTTTGCATTCCTTTGACATACCTTTCAAATTTGTTTCTGCATTTATGTCCTCCACAGAGAATAATTGGAAATAATATGCATTTATAAGCTGTTTTTGTGGCTATAATGATCTTTAATGTAAAGGGATTAACATAATTTAAATCTGAAGTTGTCCTATTATTTCCTAATTATGTATGTTTATTTATGAATGCAACTAAAATATATTGTATTTCATAACTGTGTGACTGTGTATGTTATTACAGAGGGACGGCGGTTTATCAGCGAGGACAGGAAAGAGGGAGACGTATATGACACATTACATTTAGGTAAATACAACACACTTGTGTTTGGCAGTATGCACATATTCTTACTTTGTATGGCTCTGCTCCTGCATGGCTCTGTAAAGTAGTGCACTGTATGGGGAATAGGGTGATTTGAGATTTTACCATCATCTTTTACCTGTCATTACTCTGTATGGCTTCCTCTTTTCAGAGACTCGGAGTCAAAACACAGAGAAACTCAGTGTGAACCAGGCAGCCACAGTCCTGCTCAATTTCCTGCAGCAAGCCAAGGAGGATGGTAAGTTGGGTCATATTGCAGCCTACGGTAATGGTTAAGGACACATCCAAGCTAGCCAGGAAGCGCACCTCAATAAGTGCTAATTCAGGCATCGGGTTCCTTTAACTACATCCAAGCTATAGGTTTGAAATTGCCATAAAGTTAATTGCACTTATCTTTTTTCGTTTCAGGAGAAGAAAATCCTGAACAGCTGTACTTTCAAGACTTGCCGGCATGGAAAAGAGAGTACTTCTGATGCATTTTATAATGTATTTATTATAACATTCTAATCTATTGCATCTGTTGATCTCTTGTTGTTGGATGTAGACTATTTAATGCGACGTGAGAAAAAACACTGGACTCTTAAGTACGGCTACACTGAAAATGATTGAATGTATTATTTAAAGAAACTGTTTAATAAAATGATTTTGAATTCATAGCAACACTTGTCTAAGGGTATCTGATCATAGAAGTAATGTACTCAGGACTAGGGTTGACCATCCCAGGCTATAGAGAGAGAGACCTCTCAATGCAATTCCTGATATATAATTATTGATTAAACGATTAATGTCTCATTTCCTATGGGCGTGAGGGGACTTGATCATCAAAAGAATAGCTATTTTCTCTTAGAAAATATGCAAAGGTGGTATGTGTAACAGCTGTTTAAGGCTCAGTGTCCCTACAACAGATCCAATATTGTACGTTCTGGGCTGGAACAAAAACCTGCACATACTGCAGCTCTCAAGGACCAGGGTTGGCCATCCCAGGCTAGTAGCGAGAGATCTCTCGGTTGGCAGTCTCTCCTGGGTGTGTCTTCTTGCCCTCGGGGTGAAACCCACAGTGAAGGGGGCTTTGATGTTCTACCTGTCCCACTCTGCCTCCTCATCTTCATCATATGGCTCTTCATCATCATCCTCCTCCTCATCACTGTGGTGGGGGTTAAAGTGCACTGACGCCAAGGGGGAGGGGGGCACAGAGAGAGAGAGAGAGAGAGAAAGAGAGAGAGACAAATTATTCATGTCTCTGGACAAACCACAGCGCAACTGCACCTGTACAATACATACAACATACAAACCGTGAACACATGAGCAGAGAGAGAGAGAAACAGGGAGAGGTTGTTTTACGCAAGAAGGAACCTTCTCCGCTGTGCAATGCGGTTTCCGTCACGTGTGCACCTCAGCCACGCTCAAGGTACTAAACGATATCATAACCGCCATCGATAAAAGACAGTACTGTGCAGCCGTCTTCATCGACCTGGCCAAGGCTTTCGACTCTGTCAATCACCATATTCTTATCGACAGACTCAGTAGCCTCGGTTTTTCTAATGACTGCCTTGCCTGGTTCACCAACTACTTTGCAGACAGAGTTCAGTGTGTCAAATCGGAGGGCATGTTGTCCGGTCCTCTGGCAGTCTCTATGGAGATACCACAGGATTCAATTCTCGGGCCGACTCTTTTCTCTGTATATATCAATGATGTTGCTCTTGCTGCGGGCGATTCCCTGATCCACCTCTACGCAGACGACACCATTCTGTATACTTCTAGCCCTTCCTTGGACACTATGCTATCTAACCTCCAAACGAGCTTCAATGCCATACAACACTCCTTCCGTGGCCTCCAACTGCTCTTAAACGCTAGTAAAACCAAATGCATGCTTTTCAACCGTTCGCTGCCTGCACCCGCACGCCCAACTAGCATCACTACCCTGGATGGTTCCGACCTAGAATATGTGGACATCTATAAGTACCTAGGTGTCTGGCTAGACTGTAAACTCTCCTTCCAGACTCATATCAAACATCTCCAATCCAAAATCAAATCTAGAGTCGGCTTTCTATTTCGCAACAAAGCCTCCTTCACTCACGCCGCCAAACTTACCCTAGTAAAACTGACTATCCTACCGATCCTCGACTTCGGCGATGTCATCTACAAAATAGCTTCCAATACTCTATTCAGCAAACTGGATGCAGTTTATCACAGTGCCATCCGTTTTGTTACTAAAGCACCTTATACCACCCACCACTACGACCTGTATGCTCTAGTCGGCTGGCCCTCGTTACATGTTTGCCACCAGACCCACTGGCTCCAGGTCATCTACAAGTATATGCTAGGTAAAGCTCTGCCTTATCTCAGTTCACTGGTCACGATGGCAACACCTACCCGTAGCACGCGCTCCAGCAGGTGTATCTCACTGATCATCCCTAAAGCCAAAACCTCATTTGGCCGCCTTTCCTTCCAGTTCTCTGCTGCCAGTGACTGGAACGAATTGCAAAAATCTCTGAAGTTGGTGACTTTTATCTCCCTCACCAACTTAAAACATCTGCTATCTGAGCAGCTAACCGATCGCTAACCGATCGCAGCTGTACATAGTCCATCGGTATATAGCCCACCCAATTTACCTACCTCATCCCCATACTGTTTTTATTTTATTTACTTTTCTGCTCTTTTGCACACCAGTATCTCTACCTGCACATCTGATCATTTAACACTCCAGTGTTAATCTGCTAAATTGTAATTATTCGCTCCTATGGCCTATTTATTGCCTACCTCCTCATGCCTTTTGTACACAATGTATATAGATTCTCTTTTTTTTCTACTGTTATTGACTTGTTTATTGTTTATTGTTTACTCCATGTGTAACTCTGTGTTGTTGTCTGTTCACACTGCTATGCTTTATCTTGGCCAGGTCGCAGTTGCAAATGAGAACTTGTTCTCAACTAGCCTACCTGGTTGAATAAAGGTGAAATAAATCTAATAAAATAAAAATGTAAATGTAAAAAAGGAAGTGCTCAGAAAACAGTAGTAACAGATTGGACAAATACCAAAGGATGTCTTGTCATTTACTAAACTGCCGGTCCACTATGTAGATTCCTGAGAGGAGCGGGACAGGTACGGACCAGTGAGACGCAGGAATAATGTATTCCATTCTGTTCTAAACAGAGTATTTATTCTATTCTAAACTGCTGACTTGAAGTAGGAGCTATAAAAGAGAGAGTCACTCTGTTCTTCTGGGTTTTCGGGGAACTCCCCAAATATATCAGAGCTCTTCCATAAGAGGTCAATCAAACTATGCACTGATTTGGTTATGAAACTGAAGAGGTGTGTACGCATGTACTGTACATACCGCATGCTGTGGTGTCTGACACATGTTCCTCCAAAAAGCAGCCGAAGCCAGACAGGTTGGTGGTCACACTGGGTATCCCCCATCACAGTACACTCAGCTGGGGAACAATAACAACCACAACATAATAGTGCACCCACACATCATACAACACTCCACACACATGAAGGAATACACAAAAACAGAGACATAAACATTAGCCAGAGAAAACCAAAGTGATGGAGTTTATGTTTGCAGACTGTGTAAGTGTGACAGGTCACCTGGTGTGTATCCCCAGGGCTCGTAGTAAGAAGGGAAGACCCCCAGGCGACAGCCTCGTACAAACTCCCCATTGTCCATAGGAAGCAGGGGACTGGTGGGGGACAGGAACTCTGGGTGGAACACTATCTGATAGTATCAGGAAACATGTCTGTTAGTACCATTTAGAAAAAAATATAGATAAGCACTACACTGGCTATACTGTATGCTCCAAGGATCCTCTGTAGCTCACGATTTCCAGGACCAAACATATGTCAAATCTATGCACGCATGACTGTAAGTAACTAAGGATAAAAGTGTCTTCTAAATGGCATATAGTGTATACTCTAATGCAGGGGTTCCCAAACTTTTTGGTTCGTGACCCACCAATTGAACAGTCTTTTGAGCCGTAACCCGTTGTGCGGTGAAAAGACATACACAGACCAAAGAATAAGTCAAACATATTCTCGTGGCAGCGGAGAGGAAATTTCAAAGCTGATCTCTTGCAATTCCACACATCCTGCCATGGAGCTGAAAGAAAATGTTGCAGTTTTAAAGCCAGTTTCCTGAAATTCTGTACAGTTTGCCACGGCTAATGGTTTGTTCTTATGCTCAAACATTATAACAAAGTCAATGGGGGCCTAATTGTCTAGCTTTTATTTAGTTGATTGTAAAATTCTCAACAATTATAAGTTATTTTCGAAAAATGTGTACGTCCATTATCTTTTCCACATACTTTCTATTTGATTTTAGTCCTTTAAGTTTACAATGAAAGCGTTTTTCCATACCAATGTCATCCCGACCAACAGTTTGGGAACCACTGCTCTAATGGAAGAAAAAAAACACTTTGATAGTACCTTACATAAAAGCAACAGGTATTACTTATCATAAGCACGCATGAGCCTTTATGATATCTTCTATATTGTCAATGTCTCGGCTGCCAGACCTTCTCCAGACAATTCTTCAACTGGTTTAACACAATAAACGAGGCAAAACATTATCATAAACAAACACGGACATCGAACGAACATCCTGCAGACCTTGACTCGGTCAGTGCGAGCGCTGAGGAGGCCGATACGTCCCACGTTGGCCAGGATGGGGTCAGAGGTGTCATCCCGCACGCTGTGAGTGGTCACTGGAGGAAGGGTGTGTTTCTGCAGAGAGGGAGACAGACAGAGTACAGTGTGTGTGTGTGTGTGTGTGTGTGTGTGTGTGTGTGTGTGTGTGTGTGTGTGTGTGTGTGTGTGTGTGTGTGTGTGTGTGTGTGTGTGTGTGTGTGTGTGTGTGTGTATGTGTGCTGTGACTGCGTCATCAGTGTGCACGTGCCTTGAGCAGTAAACACGGCGCGTATCAACATCTATAAGTCACTGATCCATGACTAATAACCTTTACGGGTAGACATCAGGAATATGGATCTGAAGAAGAATATCTATCCATTGGCCTAATGGTATTTAATGATTCTCTTCTCTTGGGATTACCCTCAAAAGAAACACAAGCCTTTCTCCCAGAAGATATTAACTTGCTTGTAAAAGAGTTGCCGAACAGACAGTAATGCGAAAAACATGTCACAAGTGAACAGGCTGCTACATCTCACGTCAGCTCTGAGGCGTAAGAACTTAGCAGACATGCAAAGCCATTTGTCACCCTAACCACTGTGTGAATGCAGCAAAAGTGCAGACAAACAAGTAATTCTGCACTGGTCCATCTCAGGGCCAACGCAAACGGCAACGGCCACCATCTGTCCACCAATCAAACACCTGTGTCATCCTTTTAACGCCTGAACACGTGTGACATGAATAAATCTATGTGAGAACGCCATTGTTATTGGCACTTTGCTATTAAACACTGCAACACCATCCAATCTATTGGCCCATGGCCTGGTGTTATGGAGGTTCAATGATTCACGCTGGGCTGTATAACTACAGGGTCCATTCATTCATGGTTTTAGCACCAGGTGTCTCCCAGTCCCATTCTGAATTGATCACCTTACAGGGTCATAGCTCACATTGACCCTATCGGCCCATTCCACCACGTCAATGTTTAGTTACTCCATTCAGAAAACAGCAGGGTACAACGTATGGGGATTCTCTGGACGATACATCACTATATTACCTTGTTGTCCAGTTTTCTCTGTCTTTCTACCACTCTGGTTGTCTTACACCCCAACTCTGTTTTATTTGATGTTCATCACACAAATGTCTATACGCCAGTCTTTTAATCATAGTGTAGACCTGACCCAATCTACAATATGGTAACTGTCAGCATTCTCAACAACCTAACACTTAATGGCTTTATTACTGTGTATAATGCACTTCTTACAACTATTCTATAACCTTTACCGCAGTATATTTCATACACAATCTGTCTCTTCAACTCCTACCTGTGTGGCATAGATGGCTCTCTTCGTGATGGTGAAGTCGTCTCTGTCCAGGATGTTGTCCAATACAGGGATGTCTCCTCTGAAGACATCATGAGGTCATCAGCAGGTCAGAAAAGCAACACTCAAGTAATCACATTATAACCCGCATTGACAAGCCCTTCATTAACACGGAAGCTCGTTCCACACTTTGGTAACGTGGAAGACCCAAAGGTCAAACACCATCCCTATGAATTGACCCCCCCCCCATTTGTTTTGTACACTGCTGCTACTAGCTGTTTATTATCTATGCATAGTCACTTCATCCCTACCTACATGTACAAATTACCTCAACTAAGCTGTACCCCTTCTCACTGACGGGTACCCCCTGTATATAGACTAGTTATTGTTATTTTATTGTGTTACTTTTTATTATTTTTGGTAAATATTTTCTTAACTCTTCTTGAACTGCACTGTTGGTTAAGGGCTTGTAAGTAAGCATTTCAGGGTAAGGTCTACACTTGTTGTATTCGGCGCATGTGACAAATAACATTTGATTTCATTTCATTTGAAGTGCAGCCTTAGTTCATTCATAACAAAAGCCTGCTAAGGATTTCCTGGCTAAATGGCAGGGTTGTCAAATAGAGGGGTGTTACACTGATATGACATACAGTACAGGTCTGGTGAATACACTGGTGGAAGAGAGCCTCTATATTTTTTAAATTGTTTTTAATTAACTTACTTTAACAAAGCCTCGTAAAGCCTCTTGTCAAACTTACAGTATCTTTCACAGTGTCCCTGTCAGAGAGAGATACATACAGTAGATAATGAGCAAACTGTTTGAGATTGAACATGTTAATAGGAACCATGTTGGCAACTCGAGTTCCAAGGCAAAATTCTAAGAAGAATGCAAATTAGAATGTTATTTTCATTAAATGATGAGTGCTAACATTGCAGCCATTTTGCAGAACTCCATGAGGTGTACCATTGTGGGTTGCAGAGACGTACCAGAGCTGTTTGCATACCGCCTGTCCCTTCAGCATCTCCACGTTAAAGTTGTTGGTCTTGGCTGGCATGATGAAGAAAACCACCACTGTGACGTCATTCTTATGCACCTGGGAGAGAAGGAAAAAAGCATAAATGAGATGAAGAATTAAGGATTAAACTGTCATTTTGTTTTGAGAGAGACCAGTAGAAGTCCAGTATGGATTAGAGGCCCATTATTTTTACTATTTTCTACTTTGCAGAATAATAGTGCAGACATCAAAACTATGAAAGAACACATATGGGATCATGTAGTAATCAAAAAAGTGTTAAACAAATCAAAATATTATTTTATATTTGAGATTCTACAAAGTAGCCAGCGTTTGCCTTGATGACAGCTTTACACACTCTTGGCATTCTCTCAACCTGCTTCATAAGGTAGTCATCCGGAATGCATTTCAATTAACAGGTGTTAAAAGTTAAAAGTTAATTTGTGGAATTTCTTTCCATCTTAATGCGTTTGAGCCAATCAGTTGGGTTGTGACAAGGTAGGGGTGGTATACAGAAGACAGCCCTATTTGCTAAAAGACCAAGTCCATATTATGGCAAGAACAACTCAAATAAGCAAAGAGAAATGACAGTCCATCATTACTGTAAGACATGAAGGTCATTCAACTTCGTTCAAGTGCAGTCGCAAAAACCATCAAGCGCTATGATGAAACTCACTCTCATAAGGACCGCCACAGGAAAGGGAGAGCCAGAGTTACCTCTGCTGCAAAGGATAAGTTCATTAGAGCTGCAACCCAAGTAAATACTTCAGAGTTCAAGTAACAGACACATGTCAACATCAACTGTTCAGAGGAGACTTTGTGAATCAGGACTTCATTTTACTTTTATTTAACTAGGCAAGTCAGTTAAGAACACATTTTTATTTTCAATGACAGCCTAGGAACAGTGGGATGTTGTTCAGGGGCAGAACAACAGATTTATTTACCATGTCAGCTCGGGGATTTAATCTTACAACCTTTCGGTTACTAGTCCAACACTCTAACCACTAGGCTACCTGCCGCCCAAAAATCTCATGGACAAATTTCTGCAAAGAAACCACTACTAAAGGACACCAATAAGAAGAAGAGACTTGCTTGGGCCAAGAAACACGCGCAATGGACATTAGACCGGTGTAAATCTGTCCTTTGGTCTGATGCGTCCAAATTTGAGAATTTTGGTTCCAACCGCCGTGTCTTTGTGAGACGCAGAGTAGGTGAACGGATGATCTCCGCATGTGTGGTTCACACCATGAGGCATGGAGGAGGAGGTGTGATGGTGTGGGGTTGCTTTGCTGGTGACACTGTCAGTGATTTATTTAGAATTCAAGGCACACTTAACCAGCATGGCTACCGCAGCATTCTGCAACAATACGTCAACAGGACAATGACCCAAAACACATCCAGGCTGTGTAAGGGCTATTTCACCAAGAAGGAGTGATGGAGTGCTGCATCAGATGACCTGGCCCTCAAAATCACCTGACTTCAACCCAATTGAGATGGTTTGGGATGATAGATGGCAGAGTGAAGGAAAAGCAGCCAACAAGTGCTCAGCATATGTGGGAACTCCTTCAAGACTGCTGGAAAAGCATTACAGGTGAAGCTGGTTGAGAGAATGCCAAGAGTGTGCAAGCTATCATCAAGGCAAAGGGTGGACACTTTAAGTAGTCTTGAATAAAATATATATTTTGATTTGTTTAACACTATTTTGGTTACTACATGATTCCATATGTGTTATTTCATAGTTTTGATGTCTTCACTATTATTCTACAATGTAGAAAATAGTAGAAATAAAGAAAAACCCTTGAATGAGTAGGTGTGTCTAAACTTTTGACTGGTACTGTAGTTAGCAGTATATTGGATAACAAACTTGAAAACATAATAAGGACTTAATTATTACCCATAGAAGTGTCCCCTGATAAATTCCTGAATCGGACCCTGACTAGTGGAGTGAAGGTTCTGGGAACTCGTGCATGGCTGAGAACTTCTTGATGTTCAATCCGTTCGGCATCACCATATCTGTACAGTAGATAGAGAGAAACCCAGCCTATTCAATATCAAATATCCCTGCTCTGTCACTTTATGTTCAATAGGAGTACAGTTGTAAAGTACAGTTGCAAAGACATGGGCACAGTGGACAGCAGCTCTCTCCAGACAGTAGCGATGGTAGATCTGCCCCTCACCAGCATCCTGGTCTATGTTGAGCTGACAGGGGCACATCAGAAATCAACACAAGAGTCATTAATATGTCATTATTAAAGAGATAACTATTGTGTATTTATCAATTGTCATGCACATTCTAAGTAAATATCAGTTAAATACTGAATGAAACCTGTGATTAAAACTCTTTGAAATGTTTTACACTAACTATTATTGGGGCTATGGGGTTCATTTTGAGTTTGACAAATGTTTGAAGTAGGATCTCCCTTGAGTAACCTGTCTGCCAGCGAGGAGGAGGCTTCCTGTTCCTCTCCATAATGAGAAGCTGCTGTCAATTACCCAGCCTGCTCAGTGAATGACCTTTAGGTCCACAATGACCTTTTTACACTTAGCCTGAGGGCCAATTACAGTACCATACAACCAGCGCAAACACAACACAGACCCATAGCTTACTGACACACAGGGGAGACATTGGGAGAAACTCTAAATCTAACAAAAACACCTGACTCTGTGACGAGCAAAACATTTTCTGAGGCATTTGAATAACAAAGCCACAGACCTATAGCTCACTGACGCACTGGAGAGATACTGGGGAAAACAAAACTCAAACTAACTCAAACAACGCTTAATGTATTATTACCCCAACATTGTTAAAGCTGAAAAAGTTAGTGAGGAATTTCAACAACAAAAGTTTATAGGTTTGTGTGTGTGCGTGTGTGGCCTCTTTACCTTGTCCAATTTGTTGTAGAAGTCCACATTTCCGGCACAGAGGTATTGTCCCAACAGAGTGGCATGGGTTGTGAGGATGGTTGCCAAGGGAATCTTCCGCAAGCGACAGAGAATAAGTCCTCCCCCTGCCTGCTACTCATGGAAATGGTCGAGGACATTGGGCGAGTCTCCAAGCTGGTCGGTTAACTAGGAATGAAAGCAACGAATTACTGATGATTAGCTCTATCATCTCATATTACCCAAGAGGGTGAATATGTTTTGAGTAAAAAGAAGTAGGCTACTGTATCATTTCTTTTTTAAAGGTATCGGACATTAAAGTATTCACATCGAGCAGATATCCGTGACTTCAAAAAACAAACCCATACAACAATCTTTAAACCTCTTTCAGAGTATTTTTTTCACAGCATCCTTAACAAGCTGACAAATTACCTCTTTAAAGAACCAGGCAACCATGGATCCAAAAACGTTTGCCTCAGTGTCATGGGCGGGCATACCGATAACCCCAGGTGTCCCACAGATCCCCCTTCCATCGGTCCAGGTTCCAGGCTGCTGACCCCATGTCAAATAGGACAACATAGGGACTGCCCTCGATCAGCCAGCGCCCAAAGTCAACCTAAAACATACAGAATAATCCCAACATAAGGGAAAGATATGTGTGGTTCTAGAAGACAGTACCAACCAACACGAGTCCCACAATCACAGTATCAAACACATGGGGCAAAGCTGAAATACCACTAAATAATAGTTTCTGAAGCTGCTGATGTATTTGTTTGTCTCTGATCCTGGAGATGGTGTTTTGTCTGCCAACTTGGGGATTCATCGTCTCTATCTAACTCCATTGGCGTTAACAGTGTCGGCCTACTTCTGTAGAAGTGTATGTCTGCCCTCTTCTGGACAGAAAGTACTACTACAGGATTGTGTATTCTCCACTTGCATGTCCCACCTATAGAATAGAATAGAAAATAATATAATATAATACATCTGTAGTAGAGTACCAGGCAGCCGTTGTCAATAAGGGCCCACATAGCTTTCTTGATGGCTGGGTTTTGGGGGCTCACACTGCTCCACCTGGGTCTTGAAATTGTGTTCGTAAAACGACCCCATCATGAATATGTTCTCCCCCCATTCGTCCACTGTTATCTTGGCCCTGATCTGGATCACTGTGTGGATCCCACAAACTTTCTAACTTGTGACTTGTTATGACACACATAAAGGGTGTGTCCACATATTAAGATATAGTTCTGCATGATATTGTGTATTTTGCATGATTAATAGTCTGGAATTAACACAAAAAAAGACCACGATATAAATAACAAAGTTGAAACTTGAAAATGCTGCGTAAAAGTTACAGTCAAATATTTGTGAAGAGGACCATCAACAATCAGAAACCCCTGAATTACCTTTGCACAACATGATAGGTGCAGAAGACGTTTCCCTGATGCCAAGTACATATACACGATAAGCAGTGTTGGGGAAGCTACTCTTAAAATATAGTTTACCAAGCTACCAATTTCTTCACTCTGGAAGAATTTAAGCTAGACAAAGAACCATATACTTTACTTCACTAAATGAACTTTGAAAAAGCATTTCACTACATCCAAACTACTTTGTGAAACATTATCATGTCTATGTCTGAAATGTCACAGACTACAAATTGCAAGAACAGATCACTTTGGGGTCATATGTTAACAGAATTTGTCATTTAGCCTATTAAATACATAGACAATGTTTCAAGTAAGAATTAGGCAGGTCTGATGCCGAAAAAGGAACAAAATTCTTGCCCACTTGCCCCCTATTTTATTTTATTTTTGCAAAAAAAAGTAGTGTGTAGCTCCAGTAGTTAGCTAAATCGCTACATGAAAAAAAACACTACCAAGATTTGAATTCAGTTCAACTACCACCAAGCTATTGCAAAATGTAGTTACATTAAAACTGTCACATGCGACAAATACAAAACCTTACTGTGAAATGCGTACTTACAAGACCTTAACCAACAATGCAGATTTAAAAAAATAGAGTTAAGAAAATCTTTACTAAATTAACGAAAGTAAAAAAATTAAAAAGTAACACAATAAAACAACAAGAATGATGCTTTATACAGGGGGTTGCGGTACAGAGTCAATGTGCGGGGGTACAGGTTAGTTGAGGTAATTTGTACATGTAGGCCGGGGTCAAATGACTATGCATAGCTAATAAACCAGCGAGTAGCTGCAGTGTAAAAACATGTCCGTGTGGCCATTTTAGTAATTGTTTAGCAGTCTTATGGCTTTGGGGTAGAATCTGTTAAGGAGCCTTTTGGACCTAGACTTGGCTCTCTGGTATTGCTTGCCATGCGGTAGCAGAGAAAACAGTCTATGACTAGGGTGACTGGAGTCTTTGGCCATTTTTGGGGCCTTCCTCTGACACCTCCTAGTATATAGGTCCTGGATGGCAGGAAGCTTGGCCCCAGTGATGTACTGGGCTGTACTCACTACACTCTGTAGCGCCTTGCGGTCAGATGCCGAGCAGTTGCTATACCAGGCGGTGATGCAACTGGTCAGGATGCTCTCGACGGTGCAGCTGTAGGTCTTTTTGAGGATCTGGGGACCCATGCCAAATCGTTTCAGTTTCCTGAAGGTGAAAAGGCGTTGTCGTGGCTTCTTCACGACTTTCTTGGGGTGTTTGGACCATGATAGTTTGTTGGTGTTGTGGACACCAAGGAACTTGACACTCTTGACCCACTCAACTACAGCCCTGTCGATGTGAATGGGGCGTGTTCGGCACCCCTTTTCCTGTAGTCGATCTTCTCCTTTGTCTTGCTCACGTTGAGGGAGAGGTTGTTGTCCTGGCACCACACTGCCAGGTCTCTGGCCTCCTCCCTATAGGCTGTCTCACCACGCAGTCATGGGTAAACAGGGAGTACAGGAGTACATCAGCGTGGCAGATGTGTTGTTGCCTACCCTTACCACCCGGGGGCGGCCGGTCAGGAAGTCCCGGATTCAGTTGCAGAGGGAGGTGTTTAGTCCCAGGGTACTTAGCTTAGTGATGAGCTTTGTGGATTGAACTAGTTGACTGCATATATAGTGGTTCACTAATCCCCAACACTGCATAAGTGATGACCTCTGAACTCTTCACAACAACAACAGGATAGACTCAGACAACAGATCCGTCCATACACAGTACACAGAACTGAAGAGCCCTATACTACAAAACATAGTACATATGGTTCACACATCCTGTTACACAAACATTAAGACAAATGTATTTGACAGAGATTGTGTATTTGTCTTCAATTAAATGTCTAACAGTTCAGACAGTGAGACAGTTAATATTCTCCAATCACACTGTATTTTCAATGTATTTCAATATTTGCTCTTTTGGGACCAAAGATTGAAAGATGACCATATTTAGCAAAAAGAAGATGACAGGTCACACTGGCATTAGGCTAAACTGTCACAGCTCCAGAGGAATTTTAAGATGATCCTCCCAATCATGATAGTATCCCATATCTGACCACTCTGGACCAATAATCCATGGGTCGTGAACTCTTTAAGAGTTGCTCCATATTTGTACACTTCACTGCGACCCATCTTTACACAAAAGTAGTAACATTGCCTAAAATAAGTGATGTGCTATTAAAATTGCATGATCATCAATGGTATCTGTAGACAATGCATACAACTTTGCATCCACTGTCACTATAACATTTACTGAAGAGGGACACAAAACAATTATACTCCAAGAACCAAGACCATTAAAAGAGACTTTACAGTGAATTGTCTATCTCCATGCAGATAATTCTCGGTCAAGTAATACTAACGTTTATTAGTAACCTCCCAGGCTGCCTCAAACAAGAGCAGGTCGTCTACAGGTAGAACTTCCTCATCCCACAGAGGCAGACCCGTTCAGTGACGTCATGGATAAGGGACGGGTCAGGGGCAAGAAAAGGTAAGTGATGAGAGCAACTGATGCTCTCTCAGTTTGTTGGTCCTCTCCTCTGTAGGTTCAACAATAAACTGTCTATCTTCTCACATCCAAATATGCCACTGGAGTTCAGTTGGACTGAGAAGAGGATGCAACACACATCCCATGGTCCCAGTTCATCACTCCTAGGAGTCCACTGTCCAGGCCGCCTACTTTTTGTGATTGAATCTGACCCTCGTCTTTGAACAGAAAGTCATTCCCTGGCTGCATGCACGGGACTGAAGTCCACACACAGACATCAAGAGTAATGTTTTGACAAAGCCAATAGTGAGCAAAGGTGGAAAATATACAGATATAGGATCTTAATTTGAGCCAGTTTGCTACAGCGGGAAAATAATCCTGCAGCAATAGGAAATTAAAATTATTATGTGGATTTTAATGAATGGACATTTTTATGGGGGTTGATCCGTTTTTAGTTACTGGAAATAACAAGCTTTAGAAGCATTTTTAAAACTCAAATACACCACAAAGTTTGCATTTCCTACTGTGCAGGACAATTCTCAGCAACAAAAGAGTGATCAAATGAAGATCCTACATCATTTATAAATCAACGTTTTACAGTCATTATTTTGTGGTTTCCCTAGCCTTAAACAGTACGCCAAATTCATGATATAAAAAAATACTCATTCACATTTAGATATTGTAGTTTTTTACATAAAAAAGCTAATATTATTATTTATGTTATGAATTTGACCCTACTATTTATAGGACTACAGTTCCTTTTTTAATTAATGTAGACTATATTAGGACTACTAGAGTTGTATTATCATGCATATCATATGTCTGCAATTAAGGGACCTCGACATTATTTACAAAAGCCTAAATAATGACACAAATTACACTTTTGTTTTGAAACAATAGTTTATGTTAGGGGGGAAAAAACTGTCATTGCGTCAAAAACAAAACCTAGGTAGACTACAGTTACTTTCTGCTGATGATCACGCAGAATTATGTGACGCAATGTTTGCTTGAACTTTGCTTCTCCTCGTTCAGTGGCAGCCAAGTGTTAGGGCTGTGCAGTGTATCAACACATTGAAACCTGACCTCGCTCTTAATCCATGTTCAGTCCATGTAGCCTTTTCAAGCGAACCAACATCAAATCAAATCAAATCAAACGGGTGTTTAACCTTACAGTGAAATGCTTACTTACAAGCCCTTAACCAACAATGCAGTTTAAAGAACCCCCCCCCCCCAAAAAAAAGTAAGAGATAAGAATAACAAATAATAAAAGAGCTGCAGTAAATAACAATAGTGGGGCCAAGTACAAATCAAATCAAATCAAATGTATTTGTCACATACACATGGTTAGCAGATGTTAATGCGAGTGTAGCGAAATGCTTGTGCTTCTAGTTCCGACAATGCAGTAATAACCAACGAGTAATCTAACCTAACAATTCCAAAACTACTACCTTATACACACAAGTGTAAAGGGATAAAGAATATGTACATACAGATATATGAATGAGCGATGGTACAGAATGGCATAGGCAAGATGCAGTAGATGGTATCGAGTACAGTATATACATATGAGATGAGTAATGTAGGGTATGTAAACAAAGTGGCATAGTTTAAAGTGGCTAGTGATACATGTATTACATAAAGATGCAGTAGATGATATAGAGTACAGTATATACATATACATATGAGATGAGTAATGTAGGGTATGTAAACATTATATTAAGTAGCATTGTTTAAAGTGGCTAGTGATATATTTTACATCGATTTCCATTATTAAAGTGGCTGGAGTTGAGTCAGTGTGTTGGCAGCAGCCACTCAATGTTAGTGGTGGCTGTTTAACAGTCTGATGGCCTTGAGATAGAAGCTGTTTTTCAGTCTCTCGGTCCCTGCATTGATGCACCTGTACTGACCTCGCCTTCTGGATGATATCGGGGTAAACAGGCAGTGGCTCGGGTGGTTGTTGTCCTTGATGATCTTTATGGCCTTCCTGTGACATCGGGTAGTATAGGTGTCCTGGAGGGCAGGTAGTTTGCCCCCGGTGATGCGTTGTGCAGATCTCACTACCCTCTGGAGAGCCTTATGGTTGTGGGCGGAGCAGTTGCCGTACCAGGCGGTGATACAGCCCGACAGGATGCTCTCGATTGTGCATCTGTAGAAGTTTGTGAGTGCTTTTGGTGACAAGCCAAATTTCTTCAGCCTCCTGAGGTTGAAGAGGCGCTGCTGCGCCTTCTTCACGACGCTGTCTGTGTGGGTGGACCAATTCAGTTTGTCCGTGATGTGTACGCCGAGGAACTTAAAACTTACTACCCTCTCCACTACTGTCCCATCGATGTGGATAGGGGGGTGCTCCCTCTGCTGTTTCCTGAAGTCCACAATCATCTCCTTTGTTTTGTTGATGTTGAGTGTGAGGTTATTTTCCTGACACCACACTCCGAGGGCCCTCACCTCCTCCCTGTAGGCCATCTCGTCATTGTTGGTAATCAAGGGGGGTACCAGTACAGTGTCAATGTGCGGGGGGCACCGGTGTCGAGGTAATTAGGATAATTATGTACATGTAGGTAGAGTAATTAAAGTGGCTATGCAAAGATAATAACAGAGAGTAGCAGCAGCGTAAGGGGGGGCAATGCAAATAGTCTGGGTAGCCATTTGATTAGCTGTTCAGGAGTCTTATGGCTTGGGGGTAGAAGCTGTTTAGAAGCCTCTTGGACCTAGACTTGGCGCTCCGGTACCGCTTGCTGTGCGGTAGCAGAGAGAACAGTCTTTGACAATTTTTAGGGCCTTCCTCTGACAACGCCTGGTATAGAGGTCCAGGATGGAAGCTTGGCCCCGGTAATGTACTGGGCCATACACACTACCCTCTGTAGTGCCTTGCGGTCGGAGGCCGAGCAGCTGCCATACCAGGCAGTGATGCAACCAGTGCTCTCGATGGTGCAGCTGTAAACTCTTTTGAGGATCTGAGGACCCATGCCAAATCTTTTCAGTCTCCTGAGGGGGAATAGCTTTTGTTGTGCCCTCTTCACTACTGTCTTGGTGTGCTTGGACCATGTTAGTTTGTTGGTGATGTGGACACCAAGGAACTTGAATCTCTCAACCTTCTCCACTACAGCCCCGTCGATGATAATGGGGGCGTGCTCGGTCCTCCTTTCCTGTTGTCCACAATCATCTCCTTTGTCTTGATCACATTGAGGGAGAGGTTGTTGTCCTTGCACCACACGGTCAGGTCTCTGACCTCCTCCCTATAGACTGTCTCATCGTTGTTGATGATCAGGCTGTTGTGTCATCAGCAAACTTAACGATAGTGTTGGAGTCGTACCTGGCTGTGCAGTCATGAGGGAACAGGGAGTACAGGAGGGGACTGAGCACGCACCCCTGAGGGATCCCTGTGTGGAGGATCAGCGTGGCGGATGTGTTGTTACCTACCCTTACCACTTGGGGGCAGCCCATCAGGAAGTCCAGGATATAGTTGCAGAGGGAGGTGTTTAGTCCCAAGGTCCTTAGCTTAGTGATGAGCTTTGAGGGCACTATGGTGTTGAACGGTGGGCTGTAGTCAATGAATAGCATTCTCACATAGGTGTTCCTTTTGTCCAGATGGGAAAGGGCAGTGTGGCATGTAATAGAGATTGCATGATCTGTGGATCTGTTGGTGCGGTATGCAAATTGGAGTGGGTCTAGGGTTTCTGGGATACTGGTGTGAGCAATGATCAGCTTTTCAAAGCATTTCATGGCTACAGACTTGAGTGCTTCGGGTCGGTCGTCAATTTAGGCAGGTTACCTTAGTGTTCTTGGGAACAGGGACTATGGTGGTCTGCTTGAAACTCAGACAGGGAAAGGTTGAAAATGTCAGTGAAGACACTTGCCAGTTGGCAGCGCATGCTCGGAGTACATGTCCTGGTAAACCATCTGGCCCAGCGGCCTTGTGAATGTTGACCTGTTTAAAGGTCTTACTCACATCGGCTGCGGTGAGCTTGTTCATACAGTCGCCTGGAACATCTGATGCTCTCATGCATGATTCAGTGTTACTTGCCTCGAAGTGAGCATCAAAGTTATTTAGCTCGTCTGGTAGGCTCGTGTCACTGGGCAGCTCTCTGCTGTGCTTCCCTTTTGTAGTCTGTAATAGTTTGCAAGACCTGCTACATCCGACGAGCATCGGAGTACGCTTTGCCTGTTTGATGGTTCGTCAGAAGGCATAGCGGGATTTCTTATAAGCTTCCAGGTTAGAGTCCCTTTCCTTGAAAGTGGCAGCTCTACCCTTTAGCTCAGTGCGAATGTTGCCTGTAATCCATGGCTTCAGGTTGGGGTATGTACGTACAGTCACTGTGAGGACAATGTCCTAAATGCATTTATTGATAAAGCCAGTGACTGATGTGGTATACTCCCCAATGCCATCTGAAGAATCCCAAAATATATTCCAGTCTGTGCTAGCGAAACAGTCCTGTAGTTTAGCATCTGCTTCATCTGACCACTTTTTTATAGACTGAATCATTGGTGCTTCCTGCTTTAATTTTTGCTTGGCACCCCCATAGTCCTATTTCTCAATATTGCCTAGCCTATAGGTGGTTTAGCCTATAGGTAGGCATATTGGTGGTATATGGCATAATTTGTAATTAAATAATCTGGGTTTCATTCCTAGAAATAGTCCCCATATGTTGTGTTGGCTATGCAAACACTTGGCACCCCCATGCGTCCTGAATGAGTTGTGTTTTAAGCATGGGGTTGAATGTTGGTCAAATGCATCCATTTCTGATGGCCCAACATTACAAGAATCAATCATGGGTGAAGTAATTGATATGGATGTCAAGCAAACGCATAATTGATATTTGGCTAGTGTCTGCTGCCCAAAATCTTCCCATATCCCTCAAACCTCTCATGCACTCTAGCAAACAGCATCAATTCAACAATGACCACATCTAACAGTCAAATTTTCAGAGAAAAGTCATCCCTTGGCACGGATTGTCAACATTTCCTAGAAGGTAATGAATTATTCATTTCAGCACCACTAAGCAGTGGACAGCGCCGCGAACGCGACTCATCCGCTGTCATCTCGCTCCTAACAATCCGGTGCATACAGACGGAAATATAAAAGGCAGAGAATACACGTCATGCATCAAAGAAAGACAGCTTAGTGTAGATGACCACACATTGTTTCTTGCTGCATTGGTTGGATGCGAAGTGTGATCACTTGGATTTTGACAGAATGAGAATGCTGGCATTTTTCCTGGTTTGTGCGATAATTCGCCAGTATGGAACATCCCGGGGGACTCCAACTCCAGGATTTGGGTGGACGGATATTCCAGGTAATATCTTGCTTTGATATATTCTAATGATTTTTTGATTTCTTATAGGTTCATTTTCTTCTCATAATGTCCTGAGACAAACTTTTTAATATCCAAAATTAATAAAATAAGATTTGATGCTCTCTCTTTTCTCAGGACATACACCTGCTAAGGCGCAAGGGGGGCACTCTGTTGTGATGAGAAGTAAGGTCGTCAGTCCGAATTTACCTGACGATGCGAACCTTTGTTACCTTTTGAAAGAAGGTAATGAAGACCAGCAACAAATTATCTGCAAACATCGTTTAACTCGGACCAGCAAATTCAACTTCAACCCGTTTGGTCTCCGATTTGGAAAGCGCGACAAATTTAACCCAGCCAAGGCTAACCTCATAAGATCCAGTACAAGCAAATTGTTGCCTATTCTACTCTACTTCAGAGAACTAGAAATTCCTGCCTAAATTGGTTCCTTCCCAAGAATGAACCAATGTTTAAACAATGGAGATGGTCAATTGCTTTTGCTATAGTAGTTATAGCAGCATCCTTATAACCATTCACTCATGAGGTAAAGAGTTTGTGTGTCATATTGTCTACTTATAAGGTGGGTTTGGGAAATACAAGTCTGCTGAATAATTTTTTTGTACATGTCTTGTGTGATATAATTATTACACCTTGTAATCACAATAAGGAAAATACACTCAATCGCTAAAAGCACACTACATGACCAAAAGTATGTGGATACCTGCTCGTCGAACATCTCATTCCAAAATCATGGGCATTAATATGTATTTGGTCCCTCCTTTGCTGCTATACCAGCCTCCACTCTTCTGGGAAGGCTTTCCATTCACTAGATGTTGGAACATTGCTGCAGGGAATTGCTTCCATTCAGCCACAAGAGCATTAGTGAGGTCAGGCACTGATGTTGGGCGATTAGGCCTGGCTCGCAGTCGGCGTTCCAATTCATTCCAAAGGTGTCCTATGGAGTTGAGGTCAGGGCTCTGTGCAAGCCAGTAAAGTTGTTCCACACTGATCTCAACAAATAATTTCTGTACAGACCTCACTTTGTGCCTAGGGGCATTGTCATGCTGAAAGAGGGAAAGGCCTTCCCAAAACTGTTGCCCCACAAAGTTGGAAGCACAGAATTGTCTAGAATGCTGTAGCATTAAGATTTCCCTTCACCGGAACTAAGGGGCCTAGCCCAAACCATGAAAACCACTCCAGACCATTCTTTTTCCACCACCAAACTTCAGTTGGCATTATGCAGTCAGGCAGGTAGCGTTCTCCTGGCATCCGCCATACCCAGATTCGTCCTTCGGACTGCCAGATGGTGAAGCGTGATTCATCACTCCAGAAAACACATTTGCACTGCTCCAGAGTCCAATGGCGGCGAGCTTTACATCACTCCAGCCGACACTTGGCATTGAGCATAGGCTCTTAGGCTTGCTGCTCGGCTATGGAAACCCATTTCATTAAGCTCCCGACGAACAGTTATTGTGCTGACGTTGCCTCCAGAGGCAGTTTGGAACTCAGTAGTGAGTATTGCAAGCTTTTTGCAGCTTTTTTGACAGGTGTGGCTGAAATAGCCGAAGCCACTAATTTGAAGGGGTGTCCACATACTTTTGGTAATAGAGTGGAATTGTCTTGAATCAGCTAGACTCATTTCAGCAACCACTAAACAGTGGACAGGGCCTTAATTTGTTGGCTGGGGAAGAAAAGTGATGTTAAGTAGCCAACAGTACGGCATGTTAACAGAATGTTTCTTTACTGAAAATGTCAGTATTGTCCAAATTAATTTGATGGTTTATGTGAATAAAAGTATGACAAGGGATCTGGATTTCCTTCTACACGTCACTCATTTAAAAAAATGTCAAATGACTTAGTAGCAATATCTAACAGCAGGAAGGCATTGTGTAGCCTAGTTTAATGAGGAACATTTATGTCATTGGACACAATAACATGCTTCATAAGGTTAAAGTATTTATTAAGTTACTCATTGGTTGTTGTCATTCATTACAAACATGGGTGTTACAGTATGTCAAAAATAAAATAAAAACTACTAAAGTAGGCCGTTTCGATTGATTCCACCTCTGCCCTCTTCTCCCCCCCTTTGTTTCTTTCTGGCAATCAATGTCAGACTGAACATCTCGCACAATAACCAACACCACTGCTCCCCGACAGGAGGAGACCCAGTTATAGGGTCTTTGTTCCTGCGCTCCCGACAGGAAGTGAACAGAACAGTGCTTCAAGAAAGTGCAAATGGAGGATAAAGCCAACACTTTTTGATCGTAGTACAACAGCTGCAACACATGAATCCATTGAGGGTACATAGTCATACTGGTTCACACAGCACCTAGCACGGAAACACAGTAACCTCATCCTACAAAAGGAAAGGGGGGGTGAAAGGCAGAATGTATACCAGTAGATTAAGATGAAAGGGAGATGGACACAGTAGATCGGAGGACTGGTGGAACTAGGTCTGGGATTGACTGCATCGGGAACGGAGGGAGAAAGGGTAGCTGTGCGTCTCTAGACGTCCTTGAGGTCCTTCTGGATGCCCCAGAGTGTGTCTGCACTTTTCTTCAGCTGGCCCACCTCAGCGTCGGTCAGGGTCATGTTGATCACGCTGCCCACTCCATTGCTGTTCAGCACGCATGGCAGGGACAGGAACACCTCCTCGCCAATACCATACATGTCCTGGGGAAACAAAACACAGCTGTCAGTCATCATCACAAAGAAATGTGTGTGTTAGCTTCACTCTCTCGCTCTTTGTGTGTGTGTTTACATGCACATAATGTGTAACTGTGCATGTGTCTGCACGCATGTGTGTGTATTCTCCCGTCACCTTGACCATGGTGGAGACAGGGTGGATCCTGCTCATGTTCTTGATGATGCTCTCAGTGAGATCAGCCACACTCAGGCCGATGGCCCAGTTGGTATACCCCTTCAGCTTGATCACCTCATAGGCACTGGAGGAGCACACAAAACAATTACTGTCAGTCAGCATCTACGTCCAACTGTTGCCATCTTGAACAGGTAAAACTCTCTCAATCAGGTGAACCTGCATGAACGTTAACTCAAATAAAAGGTTAATGCAAAATAAAAATGTGAGGGCTTTGATACTTATTCTAGTATACAATGTCAGTAGAACTCATATTAAATGACACCAAGAATTAGCCCAGCCTGATCCAATCCTTATTTTAGCCCTTACACCTTGACAGCTCCAGTAGATATGAATGAATCAGAAGGTGGTGAACAGTACGGTGGAAACTCCAGCTGTACTACGAGCGCTAGGTGAGTCAGAGGTACATATTTAGACTGGATGGAGCTGGGGATAGGTCTGGGGTATTTACCTGTCGACCACTTCCTTATGGGTGGCCTTCCAGTCCTCCTTGTCTCCGTCAAGGCCAAACTCTGGGTTCAGCTTCTGCAGGTTGACTCCAGCTACGCTGACACCGCTCCACACAGGGACTAACACATACAGAGATATTTATTATTTTACCCAGAAAATAATCAGGATTTCCTTCTTTAAAAAAAACACAAAAAAACACGCAGACTCAACTCACTCATTATTTCTGACAGAGATGGATGTGGATGTACAGAGTGATGTAACAATGCCAAAACAAGTACTTTTGTTTTAAAAGCTGTTAAAGCTGCCAAATGGGTGTGGCTTACTAGGTGTGACAAGAGGTTCACACATGCGCTCAGATTCCCACTAAAGTATGCACTCCACTGACATCATCATCATCCCCACCGATGGTGTCTCTGCGCTCTACCAGGACCAATCACCATCATCCCTACCCTCCGCTGGTATCGCCGTGCTCTACCAGGACCAATCACCATCATCCCTACCCACCGCTGGTATCGCCGTGCTCTACCAGGACCAATCACCATCAACCCTACCCACCGCTGGTATCGCCGTGCTCTACCAGGACCAATCACCATCATCCCTACCCACCGCTGGTATCGCCGTGCTCTACCAGGACCAATCACCATCATCCCTACCCACCGCTGGTATCGCCGTGCTCTACCAGGACCAATCACCATCATCCCTACCCACCGCTGGTATCGCCGTGCTCTACCAGGACCAATCACCATCATCCCTACCCACCGCTGGTATCGCCGTGCTCTACCAGGACCAATCACCATCATCCCTACCCACCGCTGGTATCGCCGTGCTCTACCAGGACCAATCACCATCATCCCTACCCACCGCTGGTATCGCCGTGTTCTCCCAGCACCCATCCGTTGAAGCTGGTGGCATGGATGCCCAGGCGCTCAGCCATCAGAAAACGGAAGCGGGCGGAGTCCAGGTTGGTGCCGCTGCCGATGACACGGTGTTTGGGCAGGCCGCTCAACTTCCATGTCACATAGGTCAGCACATCCACTAGGGGTAGGGAGACACAGGGATAGAGTTAGGGATATGGTCAAACACACACACCCTTGACAACATTAATGACTGACTGCCCATCCCTGCCACCCACTGTTGTCACAGTGCCCTCTTATCTTGAATTGTGGAGTGGTGTGATACTGTAGCAGTTGGTAAGGGTGGAATGTTGGAACTGGGTTGGCCAATGCAATCTATGGGATAATGATGGAAACAATTTACCTTGTGTCCAAGATTTAAATTGTCAGTGTGTGTGTACCTGGGTTGGACACCACGATAAGGGTGCAGTTGGGGGAGTGTTTGACGATCTGGGGGATGATGTGTTTGAAGATGTTGACGTTCCTCTGGACCAGGTTGAGCCTGCTCTCTCCCTCCTGCTGACGCACGCCAGCGGTCACAACCACGATGCGGGAGTTTGCAGTCACGGCATAGTCTGGACAGAGATTGGGAAAGAGCAATTGAATTACATAAAACGTCTAAATGGCAATCAATGAAATGCAATCAACCTTAAACTGGTTTCAAAACAAGCTGCATTACACTTTCAATGGCAAAATACATACATTGCTCTGAACCACTCCAGTGGCATACACACAAGGGGGATTCTCTTACCTTTGTCGGCGACTATCTTAGATGTCTTTAGGAAGAGGCTTCCGTGCTGCAGGTCCATCATCTCTCCCTTCAGCTTATCCTCCATCACGTCAACCAGAGCCAGCTCATCAGCCAAGTCCTACAGGAAGGAGGAGGAGGTAGGGGTGGAAAGAAGGGCCAGAAGGATAGTTTGGCCACGAATACCTGGTATTTACATAGAAATGATATGGTAAAATCCACAACTACAACCAGCCTACGTAATAACTGAGTGGTAACTATTTGTTGGCGTTACAATAGTAGTAGTAATTCAGAGGTAAAGTACTAATAAACACAATAGTAAAGGTAGTAATGCAGTTGTAAAGTAACAGTACGACAGTGATATAGTCATCTTACCCTGAGGAGGATGCTGACGGCACAGGCCATGCCCACCATGCCCACTCCCACCACGGTCACCTTGTTCCTGGGGGGCTCAGCAGGGCCGCTGGCCATGGGGGTGATCAACTTCTGCATCACAGACGACATGATTCACGACGCTGGAGGAGGGAGAGAAGGAAGGAGAGAGTTTAGCCTTTAGTTTAGTTAATCAAGGTGAGTGTACTGAGAGAAAATACATATTCAAAGAGAAACCTGGTCCAAGATTAAAGTGTGTGAGGTAATCATGCTCTTGCCTCAACATTGAGCACGCTCTTTTAGTCCAGGCATAGGGTTAATCTGTCTGGGAATCTAGCCCAAGGAATGCATTTCTTAAGCAAATCAAACAAACACTGCTGTATTTAATTTATTTACTCCAGACTGAGTCAAAACCAATATCCTAGTCAAACTTGGGTTCAAATAAATGCATATTTATTAAATGTATTGTCAAAAATCAGCTACTAACTACTGATAAATAGCCTAAACTACTAACTTCCAAATCCATTATTTCAAATACACCTAGGACCAAACAGACCTGGGTTCAAATGCATGAAGTATTTAAATATTTGAAAATGCATTCTGAATATTCAACTACTTGTAGCCTATTTTCAAAGAAAACATATCCAAATACTTGCTACGAAATGTCCTTGAAAGTAATTGAAATAGCCTACACTAAATAGTATCCTAAACTAGGCCTGTCCCTAGTGTTTGAGGCCAGGGGCCAAAGGTCTTGTTTAGATAACGCATTTCGTAACCATTTGGAAACCATTTTGCATAGTGTATAGTGGGTTAAAGGTCACGTTTCTAAAATGTCCTGCTATTGTTTTCCATAGCTACTACAGTGCAGTTAGTGAATATTGCTTGATATACTGTAGCCCAATTGAAGACTAGTAAACTGGCATTGCTTCAAACCATTGGTCAACTTCAGTCCTGCTGCTTTGGCAGGCAACCAACCGCAGACCAACAGTACAATACAGCTTCAAACACTTATAGGAGAGGATCTTTGGAATCAAAAGCCTGGACATCCTACCATTACAACCTTCCTTACTGAGCAGTCCCTACCTAGGAAACACACGAGTAATAAGTTAACTATCAAATCCCAAGGACAATAATTATGTCCTTTCATCATTTTACTAGAATAATCTGGCTAGACATACAGAACACTATAAAGCAACAGCTAAGCCAGGGTGATTTCTTAAGGCAATCACAATGACCGGACATTGCCTGGTTATCAAACTAACAATATTGATCAAACAGGATACTTGCTTTGTCTGGCAAGGTTCCTTGTCGCCAGATACAGGCACTGCCAAGTAGTGATCATGCCAGGCTAGGATAAAGCAGAGCAGGCCAATGCAAGGCCTACCACGGATCAAAGGCATCCTACTTCCACAGGACCAGATTTAGCTACTTTGTCCTTATCCAACCAGGAGGTCCGCTTGAGGTCCTCCCTAGACCAGAGAATACGCAGTAACCTATATAATATATATATATATATATTGTTGACTTATTTCTCAATTATGCTTTAAGATGTAATTAATTGAATCTGCAATATCTGTGACATTTTAAGACTCCATAATGTTCCATCTGTAGGTGTGACAAAGCAAAATGTAGTACCTACAGATACTACAAAGCCATATGAAGCCTTATCGCTTACTCTGTAATTAGTAGTATGTTTATTTCAATAACACTTGACATTAATAAACATATTTGGCAAAAGTTGTAATATATTGTTGAACATAATATATACTCTACCGGTATATCAAAGTTCCAGAGTGGGATCTCTGCTAGTTTTAAAGTCAAGCCCCATTGTATACAGAGAAATTGGCATAGTAGGCAATCGCAGTCCTCCTTTTGCTCACATCGTTGCACATCCTGCAAGTCACCAGCAGAGGGCAACCATTTTGAATCCATTTTCACATTCACTTTGTTGGTAATGTTTACAAATTGGATCATAACTAAAAGTAGCAGAGATGGATTAACGGCATAGCAAACATCACTCCGGTGGTCCAATGGCACGTTGTTTTAGATAATCTAAGTTTATAATTTTAAAAAGGCTAATTGATCATTAGAAAAACCTATTGCGGGCCTCCCGGGTGGCGCAGTGGTTAAGGGCGCTGTACTGTAGCGCCAGCTGTGCCATCAGAGACTCTGGGTTCGGGCCCAGGTAACCGGCCGCGACCGGGAGGTCCGTGGGGCGACGAACAATTGGCCTAGCGTCGTCCGGGTTAGGGAGGGCTTGGCCGGTAGGGATATCCTTGTCTCATCGCACACCAGCGACTCCAGTGGCGGGCCGGGTGCAGTGCGCACTAACCAAGGTTGCCAGGTGCACAGTGTTTCCTCTGACACATTGGTGCGGCTGGCTTCCGGGTTGGATGCGCGCTGTGTTAAGAAGCAGTGTGGCTTGGTTGGGTTGTGTATCGGAGGACGCATGACTTTCAACCTTCGTCTCTCCCGAGCCCGTACGGGAGTTGTAGCGATGAGACAAGATAGTAGCTACTAAAACAATTGGATACCACGAAATTGAGGAGAAAAAGGGGTAAAAAAAAAAAAGTTTAACTATTGCAACTATGTCAGCACAGCTGAAAACTGTTGTTCTGATTAAAGAATCAATACAACTGGCCTTACAACTGGCCAGAGTATCTGGAGCGTCAGCATTTGTGGGTTCGATTACAGGCTCAAAAAGGCCAGAAACAAAGACCTTTCTTCTGAAACTCGTCAGTCTATTCTTGTTCTGAGAAATTATGGCTATTTCCATGCGAGAAATTGCCAAGAAACTGATTGTGTACTACTCCCTTCACAGAACAGCGCATACTGGCTCTAACCAGAATAGAAAGAGGAATGGGGGGCCCGGGTGCACAACTGAGCAAGAGGACAAGTAGAATAGAGTGTCTAGTTTGAGAAACAGACACCTCAAGTCCTCAACTGGCAGCTTCATTAAATTAGTACCCATAAAACACCAGTCTCAAAGTCAACCGTGAAGAGGCTTTTACCTGGGGCGACAGGTAGCCTAGTGGTTAGAGTGTTGGGCCAGTAAGCGAAAGGTTGCTAGATTGAACAAGGCAGTTAACCCACTGTTCCTAGGCTGTCATTGTAAATAACAATTTGTTCTTAACTGACTTGCCTAGTTTTAAAAAATGGTTAAACGATTTTAAAGGGGCGACTCCGGGATGCTGGCCTTCTAGGCAGGGGTCCAGTGTCTGTTCTTTTGCCCATCTTAATATTTTATTTTTATTGGCCAGTCCGAGATGGGCAGAGTTGCAAAGAAAAAGCCATATCTCAGACTGGCCAATAAAAAGAAAAGATTAAGATGGGCAAACAAACACAGAACACATTCCTGCATCCCGGAGTCGCCTCTTCACTGTCGACGTCTTTCTATTCTGTTAGCGCCAGTTTGCGCTCTTCTGTGAAGGGAGTAGTACACATCGTTGTATGAGATGGAATAGCCTTCATGTCTCAGAACAAGAATAGACTGACGAGTTTCAGAAGAAAGCGTTTTGTTTCTGGCCATTTTGTGCCTGTAATGGAACCCACAAATGCTGATGCTCCAGATACTCAACTAGTCTAAAGGCCAGTTTTACTGCTTCTTTAACTCAGAACAGTTTCCAGCAGTATTTTTATGTTTGGATGAAAAACATACCCAAATGAAACTGCCTATTTTTCAGGCCAAGAATATGCATATAATTGTCAGTTTAGGATAGAAAACACTGAAGTTTCCAAAACTGTCAAAATATTGTCTGTGAGTATAACAGAACTGATATTGCAGGCGAAAACCTGAGGAAAATCCAACAAGGAAGTGCCTAAAAGAAACGAATCTCACTGTTCCATTGCATGCCTTCCCTCCATTTATAGGTATATCAACCATATTCCTTTCTCTATGGCTTCCACATGGTGTGAACAGTCTTTAGACATAGTTTCAGGCTTTTATTTTGAAAAATGAGCAAGAACAATCACATCGCGTCAGTGGATGGCTGGGTACCAGCAGAGTTTTGCATGCGCAACAGCTTGGAGCAGACATTTTCTCTCTCCTATTGAAATAGCTACAGTCCGGGTTGAAATATTATCGATTATTTATTGTAAAAACAACCTGGGGATTGGTTATAAACATTTGATATGTTTCTACGAACTTTACGGATACTATTTGGAATTTTCGTCTGCCCCGTCGTGACCACTCGAGCCTGTGGATTTCTGAACAAAACGCGCCAACCAAATGGAGGTATTTTGGATATTAAAAAATCATCTTCATAGAACAAAAGTAACATTTATTGTGTAACTGGGAGTCTCGTGAGTGCAAACATCCGAAGATCAAAGGTAAGCGATTCATTTGATTGCTTTTCTGACTTTCGTGACCAATCTACTTTGCTGCTAGCTGTTTGTAATGTTTTGTCTCCTGAGAGAGATGTCCTAACAAACGCTTGGATAGCTTTTGCTGTAAAGCTTTTTTGAAATCTGACACACCAGGTGGATTAACAACAAGCTAAGCTGTGTTTTGCTATATTGCACTTGTGATTTCATGTGCAAAAAATGTAATATTTGTTGTAATTTCATTTGAATTTGGCGCTCTGCAATTCAGCGGATGTTGACGAAAATGATCCAGGTAATGGGATGGGTGCGCCAAGAAACTAATTGTTCTGCACAACTGGTTGTAGTTATCATGTGCCAGGTTCAACCAGTTAGTAAGTCAGACATTTTTTTGTTTCCTAGTTCCAACTAGCCAGTGAACAAGGCGATAGAGTGTTGATGTTTCTTAAAGGACGTATTGGGGTGTTTTTGGAGCCTTTGTTCATGCTTTCTGTGCCTCTACAACTACTGCTGAACAAGCATGAGGAAGGATATCGCTGTTGGGGTAAGTAAAAAAAAAAAGTGAAATAGCAACAACAAAAGTCTATAACATGCCACTTACATCAAAAATAAGGATTTGGTTCAAATAGAGTAAACTTCTCCTTTAAACAATCCCAGACCTCTTTTAGGAGTGCACATGCAGCAAATCACAAGCAGAGGGAGTTCCCTTTAAATCAATTTGCCCATTCCCAGTGTTGGTGGTGCTCATAACATTTATCATTACTTAAAAGTTGAAGAGCACCCACTCTGGAAATGTGATGTACTTGTACAGTACATCGTTTTAAACAATATGAACAAAATCAAGAAGGGTACTTGAGATAATGTGACAAAATGTATTTCAGAATCTAGACATCCACATTTTAGAGCACACTAAGAACCATAATGGGTTCCGTGTGGCTCAGTTGGTAGAGCATGGTGCGCGTGTAGCTACGGAGTCATTACTGACTTAGTTACTCTGGATAAGTGTCTGCTAAATTACTCAAATGTATAATGACACCAATATGTCTGTATCATAGGGTCTTTCAAGAGGCATGTATGGAAAAAAGGGCCTAAAATGGCCTCATGATCTTCTCAAGTGGTTTATGATACAAATGTAAAAAGAATATCAAACATTCTTCCTCCCAATTAAGTTTCTACGTGAGAATTTCCTGAACAGTCTGAGATACCAAAAATATATGTTTGGGCCTTGCTGTCGTGGACTCGCCCTACAGAGGCATATTTATACTAATATGTTTGATCATGTTAAAAATATTGAAGCTTCAAGATGTCGGACATGCAATAACTGATATCACAATAGGTCAATTATAATTCCCTAAAACAACCGTAGCTATATCCTTGTAGGCCAATGTTGAATACCCTTTTGTAATCACATTGAGGCAATAGTCCTATTGTATAATGGCCGGATGCTTTTTTGTGTTTTACACTGGTCGGCTGCAAGGTGGCAGAACATCTATAACATTAGACAAACGAGGTGGAGGTTGTCACAGTCCATTAACAATCTGCACAGTTCAAACCAATATTCATGTCGTCAGTCAATCATTAACCACGTCTTCAAATGACATTCCGTAATACAAGAACTTTGTCACGTTCAAGACGGAGTCGCTCACGAAGCTCAACGAGGAAAAAGTGACATCCACCCCTTTAACGACAACCGCTTTTATAGGGAGCTAGGCCACCTCGCTAAAACACAGCACGCCATTATGCTTTGCGTAGCCTACATCGTCTATTCTAAATGTCAAATACCAAACCATGTAGGAATACCAAGAACATTATTCAGGCTATTGCAACCAGGTTGCAAGCTACAAAACGTATCCAAAAATTGTGTGTAGGCCTACGTGCATTTTTGAGCATACACCGAAGTGATGAGTCAGTTATTGCGTCACATGACAGAACATAATCGAAAACTATGATAGCAATTCAAAGTAAAAGCAAACACCGGCGGTAGCTGCATACATACCTTTTGCATATATTTTAAAGATCGGTTATATCCCTTTTTGGTCCTAAGAAGCAGGCAACTGAAGCAGCGTCGAGAGTCAGGTAGTGAGAAGACGAGATGACTTCACTTATGGAGTTCGGGGTTTAACGGGTTTTTAGCCAAAGAGGAGGATGCAAAGTAGGGCTTCACCACTGGCTGAGTTTGACACGGAAAGAATATCAATTGTATCCTCCTCGCGTCCTCAAAACCCATTGGAGGAGAAGGTCAGAGGAGCGGCACCTCTGGCTTTTTCATCCAATGGGTTTTGAGAAGGAAAGGATGAGGAGAGAGGACGTGAAGACTATGCTGGTGAAAAAGCTCACATCTGAGCAAGAGACAGATGAGTGCGTAATGTTATTTTCTGAAATCTCTATTAAATAATTCGAAGGATTTAGTCACTAAGTAGTTGTTTCAACTGTATAGGAAGTTGACACAACTTGACATTTGAAGGCAGCCAGGTTACAAACATTAGTTGGTTAAAACAACTAAAAGTTATGTTTTTATGACTATCAAATACTTGTCCTCTCACTTGGTAATTTATCAAAACAACTTGAATAGCTTTGTTAGACAACTAAAAACATCAGTTGAAGCACATTGATTTGACTAAAAGTATCAAGCTCACTCAACAAGTTATTAAATCCAACTTGTCAGTTCCACTTAACTAGGTTGAAGTAACTTTAGATTGGGTTAACTCAACACGAAATCCAAATTGTACTTAAAAATGTTAAGGCAGCCAGGTTACAAACTTTTTTTACAGTAACATAGTAAACTTTTGTCATTCCCTCGCAGTGTGATGTGTAAAGGGTATAGTACGATGATGTAATATTGCAAGGGTCTAAGGGTCTCTTATTGTAACTACTGCAACAGGTCCAATAGTCACTCGGTCAACTGTAGAGAGAGGGGTGATGATGTCAATAAAACCAGACAGTGGACAGACGATAGACACTTCCTGTCTCCTGTACAGACAACGCCCTGCCGCTAGGATGTTTACTTTGGCTCAGTGCTCACATTGTTTATCCTCCCCTTTGTCATGTTTTAGTGTTCCCCGTTTTTGGAGGGATTATGTAGGTGGAGGAAAACATTTATTTAAATCATGTTGTGCATTTCTATGATGACGTTTAAGGATCGGACCCTTTTTTAAATTTGCCTAAAATGACATACCCAAATCTTAACTGCCTGTAGCTCAGGACCTTTAGCAAGGACATGCATATTCTTGATACCAATTGAAAGGAAATACTTTGAAGTTTGTGGAAATGTGAAATTAATGTAGGATAATATAACACATTAGATCTGGGAAAAGATAATACAAAGAAAAAAAACATGCGTTTTCTATTTTTTCTTTTTTCCATTATCTTTGAAATGCAAGAGAAAGGCCATTATATCACTTAGGAGTATAGGTGCAATTGAGATTTTGGCCACTAGATGTAGCAGTGTATGTAAAAAGTTTTAGACTGATCCAGTGAACCATTGCATTACTGTTCAAAATGTTGTATCAAGTCTGCCCAAATGTGCCGAATTGATCAGTTCATATATTTTCAAGTACATAACTATAAAGAACATACAAAAATGATATGGTAATAAAAAAATGTAGTTTACACACTCCCAGGAATGTCATAAATTATGGATAATTAGCTTCCCTACAGGATAGACACTAACCTTCACACATCTAGAGGGGGCAGACCCAGTTCCTACATTTGAATATAAAAATTTATTTTATCAAACAAAACTATGCTACATTTTATCTCTGGGACCCTCAGGATGACAAATCAGAGCAAGATTACTGAATGTAAGTACATTATTTACCTTCAGAGGTGAATGTATCAAACCAGTTGCCGTGATAAAAGTTTTTGTTGTTGTGCAGTCTTCTCAAACAACAACATGGTATTTTTTTTCACTGTAATAGCTACTGTAAATTGGACAGTGCAGTTAGATTAACAAGAATTTAAGCTTTCTGCTCATATAAGACGTCTATGTCCTGGAAAATGTTCTTGTTACTTACAACATTAGCACAACCATACGTTAGCACAACCGGTCCCGTAGAGGTTAACATAGACCTATGGTAAAACTACTACATTTCTACTGTACTAGCCTAAGGTTTTGGTGTTCCATTTCACTGTGTTCCATTCCACTCTGCTATATCTATTCCACTGTCCTCCAATAGATTAATTTAACAGAGGGGTAAACTCATGTATCACATACTGTATTAGATGGCTATTCTCCCTCCCTCCTCTCCTGATGTTGCTGCAATCCTATGAATCTCACACATGAAGCCGCAGCACCCAATGGGGTTTAAGTCACTCCTATATTCTCAGCCAATGAGGTGAGATGACACTGATCCTGATAAGGACATCCAGTCAGCTGCAGCAAGGGCATTGTTTGGTGAACATGCAAGCAGGGGGTGTTTAGTGTGGTGCAGCAAGTTCTCTCCCTCCCTCTATTCCTCTCTCTCTGTCTTTTTTGTCCCCCTCCCACCTCCCTTGTCTCTATCTTTACGTCTCCCTCTCTCCCACCCCTTCTCTCTCTCACTCCCTCTCTCCCTGTCAGATGCCCTTATCATCACACACACGGTGGGTACATGTGACTACAGGACACAATGACACACAGTCCAGTCCAACAATTAACAAGGTCATGAGCGGTAGCAAATCTTGTTGTAATGTGAAGCACTTGAGATTCTATTTCAATTTATCCCCTAAGATATGTGTAATGAATTTGATGGGAGCGGGTAATATGACAGAAAAGACCAACCTCTGTATGTTAAAAATGCTTTATCTGCCTTCCCAATGAAAACTAGTTTGAAAAGTCTAACATATTTTACAGAAAATAGATGAATGCTTCTGGATGATGCACCATGCTGCGTTGTTGACAACATGACCGAGCAGCTCAGATTACTGTTAGATTTGAGAAGGGCGCTCCTCCTTCACCGCTTTTGCCTGTTCACGTAACGGCCATAGACCGGTGCCCCAGGGATCAGTATGATCCAATCTGCCCAATGATAGCCATTGTTCCTTCTATTAAAGAACACGAGTCCAAATTTAACCTTCAAAACACAATAGATGGGCACTGTAACCAGATTACATTTCCTTTAGTCTGACTGTGTATGGTACATATAGATGTTCTCAATGTAAGGACGGACAATTATTTTGCATTCGCACATTGGATAATTTACTTCTATCTTGGCCACAATCCCTGAATGTGTTTCACACAACTATATCATCAAGTGCCATGATCAATGAGAAACACTAGTCACATGATGCGTGAGTTTTACCTCACGTTTCCCACATAGTAAGTTAGCTACTGCTTTATACTACACATGACAGAGGCCCATGAGATTGTTCACTACATAAGTGATAGGGGTACCATTTCGGATACACAAGACTCAGGCGCAGCCCACCCCCTAACTCGGCCCAGCTCGTGACACAGGAACACTGGCTACTGTTTCAGAGTGACCTCTCCAAGACCAGCACAAGGGCAGAGACGCAATGGAGTGGACACACACACACACACACTTCTGCATGACAGCACAAACATTCACACATGCGCACACACAGAGGAGGAAGGATATTCATATTAACGGTTTCCTGTGCTGTGGGTGCAATCCACTGTGGGTGCAATCCACTGTGGTACAATCAAATAATGAAGAAACTGCAATAAGTGCCTGATATAAAATAGTTCCAATATCACCAGGGCAGGTTCAGACTATTTCCAATATCTTGTGTTTCCATAGTACTACCTTTGAAGCTTTTCAGGACTTCTCTCAACCATAGTCGTCTTCAGTTCCGCATTGGGTCTTCAGTTGTAATACTAAAATAACATTGAAGATAGAAGTGGAAAAACATTGGCAGGCCTGTCTCTCTGGGGATTGGGAGAACTGCCACTGATGGGCTGCAGCTGTCGTCACCTCAGTAGTCCACATAGATATATTAGGGACCAGGGTAAAAATAGCAAACTGAGCTTGTCCCCTCAGCAGCTATCCTTTTAGAGTTTACACCCCAGGACGATGTTAACTTGAGGAAATGTTGTGTTTATTCTATTTTACTGAGCCATTACTTTGTTCTTATTCTTATATTTTATTTTGTATTGTGTATCCAGTACATATGACGAATACAACTTAAAAGGATAGTTATCTATAGCGGTACTGAGCATCTCTGGAATGTTAACTTGCTTGAGGTGGTAGTTAGACCTGGGAAGTATATTACAAGTACTAATTGATGAAAGGAAAAGTGTATACATATGATACATTAGGCTACATAACACCACAAGTAATAGTTAAGAAACTACTGACTGAATTAATCATACCATGATATCAACATCTGTAGAGCAATTTCAGAATCTTACACATTTTGGGAATGTATTCCATGCTCACCAACATCCCCCCCCCCCCCCCCCCCCTTTTTTTTTTTTTATAATCACGTTTTCTGCAGTAGCAGCAGGGTACGTCTGAGTCATTACTATTTGAAAGCACTCAATGGTCACCAAGGGGTCACAAAGAAATGGGAATCCATTTCCCATGACCCCCCTCAACCTCAACATTCCGCAGACCCGAGCTCCAGGTTTCACGAACACATCTAATTTCCTGGAAACATCGCTTCCATTCTGTCTTCCGCTTTCAGGGAACGGAAATGTGAAAAACCCATTATTAAAAGCAGCCAAATGGATTATAATGACATGGTTACTGAACACAATGCGGTCCGATTAACATTGGAAGACTGTTGATGTGACGCATGCTTGATACACTAGTCCATTAGATACCCGCGAGCCTCGGGTAGTTCTGCTCGCCTCCTAGCCCTGCATCCACATCACATACTATCAATGCTCACGCTTCCATTTCACAAAGCAGAATGACGCAGGCAATTTTGATGTTCTGACAGGATGCATTTTTAATAAATGGGGTCATCCTCTATCCAGGGACAGTCATCAGATATGAGCATCACTAAAGACATTTTTTTTTGTATATCACAAAGTAATACAAATGCAATCAATATTCAGGTCATCTGTTCTGACACAGGCTGTACATGGTATATAGCTCCCTCTAGTGTTTAAGAGAACAGAAACAAATCCTGCACCCGTTTCTATTTCCATGGGTAGAGAGCTCCACAGAGGGTGTCATATCCACAAAACCTAGCAGTAAAACAGGGAAATTGTTCCAATTGTTTTTCCACCAATCATTTTTCCCCAAAGGGAATTTTAGAAACACTCAATAAGGGCTGCGTTTCATGTTGGCTTACCCTGGAGTGATGTTTTCATAAGCATGTAAATCTCCTGGACAATGTGACTTTTAGCAATCTGTTCAGCTTTCTTTACTCTGATCCCCAAATCCTAATCAGCATCAAAGTAGACATCATGCAAGACTACAAATTCCTGCAAGTAATCTCTAGATGACACCTGTGCCAACAGTTGTGTCAATTTAGAACTTGCACAAGACAGTACTCAGAATTGTTAATTTAAAAAAATGAAGACAATAAATGTCTACACCTAGCTAACATAGCACATCCAGAGATACTTACCTTTTCCTTGATTCGGCAGTTTCGTCCAGATCATCGTGGCATTTGTAGTACTTTATGATAGCCACATTAGCATCTCATTTTTGGGGGTTAAATACAGGCAAATATACTGATAAGTCCCCTTGTCCTAAAGAGATTTACAAGGTTACATTTTTTATAATATATTTTTTGAAAAGAACTCCTGAAAGTTGTATAGGAATGCACAAGTTGCAATTTTTCCATTGGTTAGTTTAGCATCATTTCCTCTTGTAAGTGTTATTCATTGCATACCTCAGAAAGCTATTTATAACTTGTCAGAAATGTCCAGATCAACTAGACCATGTCAGCTGTTTGTTTGTTTTTGCCCATAGATAGTTGTAATTTTTTAGTTACTCAAATCACATGGACATGGCAAAATGTATATAATTACATGAACATTCTTTAAAACTGCAACATTTTCTTTACACCCTATGACAAAATGTGTAGAATTTAAGGAAGCTTTAAACCAGCAAAATTCTCACGAGCAACAAGAGTGGCGTGTACAGTTTGTCACGAACAGTGCTTGTGACCATAGAAATCGACAGGGTGATCCCCAATGCTGGAAGGGAGGCAGCTTAAAATGTATAGCATACCAATATACCACTTAAACCCAATACCAAAATAATTTTCAGTGGAAAACTTCAAGAAATTAAAACTGGACATGTTTTAGAGGGAAACATTTTAATTTTTATATCATTTCCACATTACTAATGACATGATTCGATAAAACCAGACCATGTTTCTACAGTACGTATATTCTCCTGTACCTCAGTGCAGAGGGGGGACAAACATGGATCCTTCCCTTCCGGTCTCTCTTTCTCTTAAATATACATGGGAGGAACAGCCCTGGAGAAGAGGAGCTGCTTTAGGAACATAAATATAGAAAACAGAGCTGTGTGCTGCAGCCAGGGGGGTGAGGTGAGTCAAGAGGGGGTCCTGGAGATTTTTTTTTTTTTTACTCAGTGAGCCCCAGCTTCTTCTTGAGGGACTCTGGCATCTCGGGGGGAGGGGGACGGGGTAGGCGGAAGTAGACCTTCACGGAGTCGTAGATGAACCACTGCAGAGCGGTCAGAGTACCGATCATGATGATACGGGCAACCAGGCCCTTCCAAACACCTTAAAGGGGGAGAGAATGGAAGGAGGGAGGTGTTTGCTAGAAGTGTATAAATACATTTCATCTGCTTTTTAGTTTCTTTGAGTGGGCCAAACACTCAATGTTAGGCAGTCATACATGCAAGATTTAAAAAGGCCATATTCAGTAGGACTGTACATGGAATGTTACAGGACTCTATCCAAAGGGACAAAAACAAGTGTTAGCCACCCCCAGCCTGGCTGGGGGACAGGTAGACTGCTCTCACACACCAATGACTCAAGCACCTCCAATTGTACAGCCAGAAAGCTGCTGAGGGCCTCCAGGCTGGAGCTGCAGCACTCAAGAGACCACAGATTCCTGTCAAGTCAAGGGCTGGTTAAGGTTTTACTGCTAACCTACAAATCATTACATGGGCTTGCTCCTACCCATCTCTCTGATTTAGTCCTGCCGTACATACCTACACGTACGCTACGGTCACAAGACGCAGGCCTCCTAATCCCTAGAATTTCTAAACAAACAGCTGGACGCAGGGTTCTCTCCTATAGAGCTCCATTTTTATGGAATGGTCTGCTTACCCATGTGAGAGACGCACTCGGTCTCAACCTTCAAGTCTTTACTGAAGACTCATCTCTTCAGTGGGTCATATGATTGAGTGTAGTCTGGCCCAGGAGTATGAAGGTGAACGGAAAGGCTCTGGAGCAACGAACCGCCCTTGCTTTCTCTGCCTGGCCGGTTCCCCTCTTTCCACTGGGATTCTCTGTTTCTAACCCTATTACAGGGGCTGAGTCACTGGCTTACTGGTGCTCTTTCATGCCGTCCCTAGGAGGGGTGCATCACTTGAGTGAGTTGAGACACTGATGTGATCTTCCTGTCTGGGTTGGCGCCCCCCCTTGGGTTGTGCCGTGGCGGAGATCTTTGTGGGCTATACTCAAGCCTTGTCTCAGGATGGTAAGTTGGTGGTTGAAGATATCCCTCTAGTGGTGTGGGGGCTGTGCTTTGGCAAAGTGGGTGGGGTTATATCCTTCCTGTTTGGCCCTGTCCGGGGGTATCATCAGATGGGGCCACAGTGTCTCCTGACCCCTCCTGTCTCAGCCTCCAGTATTTATGCTGCAGTAGTTTATTATATCTGGAGTACTTCTCCTGTCTTATCCAGTGTCCTGTGTGACTAAGTATGCTTTCTCTAATTCTCTCTCTTTCTTTCTCTCAGAGGACCTGAGCCCTAGGACCATGCCTCAGGACTACCCGGCATGATGACTCCTTGCTGTCCCCAGTCCACCTGGCCGTGTTGCTGCTCCAGTTAACTGTTCTGCCTGCGGCTATGGAATCCTGACCTGTTCACCGGACGTGCTACCTGTCCCAGACCTATTATTTGACCAAATGTTCATAAATGACCAGCATGAACATCTTGGCCATGTTCTGTTATAATCTCCACCCGGCACAGCCAGAAGAGAACTGGCCACCCCTCATAGCCTGGTTCCTCTAGGATTCTTCCTAGGTTTTGGCCTTTCTAGGGAGTTTTTCCTAGCCAACGTGCTTCAACACCTGCATTGCTTGCCGTTTGGGGTTTTAGGCTGGGTTTCTGTACACCACTTTCAGATAACAGCTGATGTACGAAGGGCTATATAAATACATTTGATTTGAACAGCACCAGCACACAGGAGCACCCTCCAGATATGGATCTAAGGAGCGTGTTGTTAGAATTGGGCCATTCAATATTTATTTAGACCCACCTATTCTCGCACAGTAACCTGAGAGGGTTTGATTGGATAAAGTACCCCGAGGTACCAAATCACATTGGTGACAACTTTGAGGAAGGATGCATTTCCTAAAGGAGACAAGCCCTACGGTTGTCCACTCACCTTTAGGTCCCAGCTTCTTGAGCACTTGGACGGCGGTGCTGCCACTCTCCTTGTTCAGTACAGACACCACTGAGTCCGCTGGGTGGGACACGATGGCACAGAACACACCAGCTGCAGGGGACAGACAAATCATCAGCACACACTGCTATATAGGACCACTATATACCATCAAACAGAAGCCAGGGTCGTCTTTGTCAGTCACCAAATGGAAGAAAACTGATTGTAACAGGGAGGGACAACTACCTGTACATGTCCAATAAGTAACACTTGTTTTCATTTTCCGTTGCACAACATTTTGCTATGGTGTGCACTAATGAATACGACCCAGGTCTCTCTGGGTAAGTAGTTGCCATTGGTCACAGATCTAGGATCATATTACGCTTTTCCAAATCCTAACCAAATTGTATTTGTCACGTGCGCCGAATACAACAGGTGTTGACCTTAGTGAAATGCTTACCTACAAACCTTAACCAACAATGTAGTTTAAAAAAGAAATAAAAAGTAACAAATACTTAAAGAGCAGCAGTAAAATAACAATAGCGAGGCTATAAACAGGGGATACCGGTAGAGTCAGTGTGGGGACATTGTTATTGTACTGCTGCTCTAAGTATTTGTTACATTTTATTTCTTATTCTTCTTTTTTTAAACTACATTAGTGCACACCATAGCAAAACATTAATGTACCTTAGTTATTATGAGGACAACACAAACATGACTCAAGGTGAGCTCCTAGACCCACCATCCTATTTCCTGTGGTACTACTACTCACCGATGTAGCCGGCAGTGAAGGTGACGATCAGCTGTTCGGACTTGGTGCAGTCAGCACGTGGTTTGGGCACCACGTGTTTGTAGAGCAGCTCCACGGTCCTCTCAAAGCAGGCAAACTTCATCATGGTGTAGGGGATCTGCCGCATCCACAGGGGAACCACACCCTTGTAGAACCTGAGAGTTCCGTACATACAGATCAGAGTTCTCGTCAATATGGTGGTCACTAACAAGGCACCGACTTTCAGTCAATTTTCCCCACACAATAGTGTAAAAGGAGATGAGAACAAACTATGTTAGACTATCAAGGCGCAAACCTGGAAAATACCATTAGGGCCTATGGGATTGTCCATCCCCCAGCATAGCTCCACTGGTAGGCTCCCGTCAGTGGAACTGAGGGTTGCCAGTGCAGCAGGGGTGCTGGGAGGCAGGTAGACTGCTCTCACACGCCAATGACTCAAGCACCTCCAACTGTACAGCCAAAAAGCTGCTGAGGGCCTCCAGGCTGGAGCTGCAGCACTCAGACAACAGCATCAGCACAGGAGTGCCCTCCAGAGGTGGATCTAAGGAGCGTGTTTGGTGGTAACCTCTCAAATCAGCTATTGGGAGCAAGAATTACTTTTGCAGGTTTATGTTCCATACCAGCCATGAAACACACAATCTAATAAAGGCCACAAGTTGAAGCAGGTTTGTTCACCTAGTGCAGGAACAAAAGCATACACCTCATAGCTGTCCCTGAGAAGGATGGAAAACCTTTACAGGTTACACAGCCTCCAAAACAAATACAAAAACCTATTAACATCACAAACACAATATCTACTCACGCCCATACTCCCTCCTCTGCAAACATCTTGGGAGCACACTGTCGGAGGTTGTTGGCGTAGCCGGGGCAGGTCTGGATACGCACTTTGCAAGCCTCCATGGGGGCCAGGGCAATGTCAGCAAAGAACTCTGCACTGGCAGACGCAGCCAGGTACAGGGATGTCCTCCACAGGTAGGTGTTCTCCTGTTAGATGAGAGGGGGTGAAGTCAGTTGTGGTCCTGTGTGGGCTAGCAAAACCAACGCCATGTTTAAAAGTCCCACAGGGAAGACATATAAATACTAAAAATGTAAGTGCTCACTGTACTGTAATTGCATAAAAGTGTCTGGTAATTAGCATGCAATTAATTATTTTTGGTGGGCCTTTAAATACTGTAAACACTGGAATCAAACAGTGTTAGTTTCTCCCCAAATTGGTTCCTACCCCTGACTGACCTCTCCAAGCATGTCACTGTAGAAGATCTTGAACATCTCATAGAAGCCAAACTTGCAGAGACCCTGCATGGAGTAGCCAATGAAGGTAGGGGCCCAGCCCTTTGCCAGGCCTCGGGCTCCATCCTCCTTCAATGTGAGGGAGAAGCCTTTGCCAATGCTCTTGTACTTGTCAGGATCCACCTAAGGAAGAAAAAAAAGTGATTAGCAGAGAGGCAAAGGAACAATGGGACTAGAGCCCTATGAGCTGAAATCTAGGTAATTGTACCGGTATCTAAGGTTTCTGGGCCATGTTCATAAAAAAAAATATATAATAATACTCGCTAGGTTTCAGGTTGTGAACTAGGGGTTTATCCAGATGAACATTACTACTTATAGCTAGTGATTTATTTATCTGATGTCTGCTAATCTACAGAAATCTTCCGCCCAATCCCAAATCAAGTTTCACACAATTTTTTCCCTCATTTATTCAAGTGCATAGGAATTAAGGGTACATTGGTACTGCAAAGTCTAGATGAATTTTAAGGCCACAATTGTTGAACAATCCCTCTAGGACAATAAAGTTTAAACTAAAGTCTTAGGGGTAGATTTGGGATTGGGCACCTTTCCTTACAGGAGCTATGGAGGCCTTCACACAGCAGACAGCTACAGGGGGTACCACAAACCTGGATGCGGCACTTGACAAGGTCGAGGGGTACAACAGCTGTGTGTGTGAGGCCGCAGCTCAGGATACCCCCAAACCCACACAGGGCATAGTATTTTGTTGAGCCAAACTCACAGCTCACATCTGCAGAGTCTGCAGCAAAAAACACAATACGTGCCCAACACGCAATCACGACACATGCAACACAGGACAATAATCACCAACAAACATGCCACCATTACATTAGAACACACCAGGGAATGAGCCAGATCAAATTTCAAACACTTGTGAATCAGGATTTAGGTCAATTCCTTTTAAATTCAGGAAGTAAACTGACATTCCAATTTATCTCAATACTTGTCTATGATAACATTTTTGAATTTGAATCAGTTTACAGTGTACACCCTGAATTTGAACATTTACTAAAAAATTAAAATAGAGTGTTGAAGCATCAGCTGCATAGTTAGTTAAAATAATACATATAGCTTACATAAATATGAATATTTTGTACTTTAGTCAATTTAAAGCTGGGAATAATTCCATTGAGGTGTAAATTACTAGGGCCTTTGAACCTACTTATAAAGCTATAGGCCACATTCTAGCAATGCATAGCTGCACTTTGATCATGTTATAAACAGCAGGGTGAACATCCTGAACAAATTTTCCCATCGTCACTCCTGACCTCAGTGACCTACAAGTCCTTTAGCTTTGGATTGGGAATGTAGCAGGCAGGGAGGTTCATTAAACAATAACACTGGTGATTATGAATCACACACTTACCATGCGATGTAGGTTATTCAAAAACAAAAAGCAGGTGATCAAGTGGGATAAAACGTGAGGAACAACAATGACAAAGATTCCACCACGACTGAACAAAACCGGGCTGCTTGATACATCCATTCTCCCATGCAAATTGCATTTCAGACAACAAAAACAACACAGCGTGTTGAGTTTTAAGTGGCTCCAGGCCACAGGGATAGACAGACCTGCATTCTGCATTTGACCAGATCGAGGGGCACTAGGGCTGCGTGTGTGGTGCCACAGCTGATGATGCCACCAAACCCACAGAGGAGTAAATACTTCCGTGAGCCGAACTCACAGCTGTCTCCCTCTGAAGAAAGAGTCAGGCAATACTTTCAAAATGGGGACTTAGTGTTGATGTTGTTCATTAGAAAAGTGGTAATAAGTAAGAGCAAACTGCATCTTCACTAGGCTAAAGGCCAAATTCAAGTGGAACTTAATTGTGTGTCCTGTCCTATGTAGTCTGCATAGGCCTATATCACAGGTGCAAAGAGCCATGCACACATAGAATATTTACTCCCTGCGAGGGAAGACTGTTGTGCAACAGGCGCTGTAACAGCAGAGCAGACTAGCTATATAACTAATCAACCAACCAGCACACAGTATTTAGGCTATAATAAAAGGACACTGGTCAGCAAGCTCTAAAACGAACCAAAATCCTGACCAAAATATGGTGGTTCAATAATAGCTAATGTCACCTTTAGAACTTGGCAGGCTCTAAGCCGTAAAAACAAAAACATTTTATTGAACATTTTAAGGCAACAATGAACAGCAATAATATTGCAATGGTCAGAATATAACAGGGGTTGTTGAAGGCCATGCTTTACGTTACAAAAAGGATAGAATTTCAAGTGATCCTAAATCTTGACACAACTTGACAAAACGAATTGAGAACCAATGCCCCCGTTTAGGGGTCAGACGCATATCATTAGCTGGTTGGTGTGCTAGAAAGCAATACAGACATAGGCCTAACTTCTACTTTGCACGTTTGAGACAGTGGCCTCTCACCTTAGTTTTGAACAGCGATTTGGGGGGGGGGGGGGTCATGAATTCAGTTCAAATACCTGTGGCATATTTCAAAGTTTACATCTGCCCTTCCGTGTCCTCCATAGACAAGGCCTGTCTTTGACATTACACATTTAATAACAGTGGCTAGATAGCTGTGAACGTTTTACGAGCACACAAGTCGTATAAATTAAAAGACATGTTGAATAAAATCGGTATCTCGTCTCATCATTGATTCAGTTGACTGCGTAATTGCTCGCTAGCTAGCTAACGTTACTTGCTAACCGTAACGTTACTTGTTAGCATGCAGAACCTTGGTTTACCAGCAATTGCTGCGGCAGCGAGGTTGCGGCTCTGTCCATTTGCGGGGAGGCTCTGTTTGGGCTCCTCGATTTCTTGGAGGGAGAATAGCGGGGCGTTGAAGGGATTAGCCCGGGACAACTGCGTTAGTGTGTTCGGATACATGGTGTCCAAAACCGGTCTGTAGAATAAAAGCGAATGTTAGCAGGTTAGATCACTACCTTGCTATAGAAACACGACCAACAGTAAAACAGCTCTGCTTACACTGACAACAGCCTAGGAAGGGGGTGTAATTATAATTTGACATCCAGACAACATTGAATGGAAAGGCAAACAGTATTAGATCATGTTATTGTTGGTGTGAGCTAGTCATTCCTACAGTTAGCTGAAGTACGTTAGCTTGCTCACTACTAGCCGATTAGCTATCTTTCCCAAGGTGGAATGGTTGCGCAAGACAAGCTAGCAACATAAAACATTCTAAATGTCCTAAACAAAGCATTACAGTACAGACATGCCTTCAGAATCGATTCTACTCTAACTTTGTGATATCGGATTGTTATGTTAGATATTTCGTAGTACTGCACTCACGCTTTCCGTGTCTTAAAATGGACCCTCCACTATACTTCAACCGGCGGTCACAGGGGCCGAACGACCTCGCGATAAATCATTTTGTCCTTCACGGGAAAAAGTGGGATAGTCCTTCTGCGTCTCGTCCTATCAGGGACGATATACGCAATGACAGTTCGATCAATCAAAATGCGGAGTCCAATCACGAAATAGGACTTTCCTAGGCCTTCAGTGCTATCATAGAAATACAATGCTAGAATTCTCCTTAAATTGAGTTTTAGAAGTGGCAGTGCCACCAACCACATGGAAGACTAAACACATTTGCTGTGCTTGTTGCTTTCTTGTGTTCAGAAACGGTTAAAATGATTTTTGCTGGTTTTTACATTTAATATTCCTGCCAATTTAGTTGATACATGATGGAGTGCTGTGTGTGCCAGGTAAAGACAGGGAGTGAGGTGATGTAAACATTTGTTTACCAGGCCAATAAAGTCCTTTGAATTGATTTGAGAGGGAGCGAGAGGGAGAGGGGGCAGAGAGAGAGAGCGATACAGAGAGAGAGAGAGCGATACAGAGAGAGAGAGAGCGATACAGAAAGAGAGTCTGAGTAAGTAGATTACGATGCCTTGGAAGTCTATTCTTGTCCATTGTATTAATCTAGGCCTGTAGTGCAGGGCAGGCTTCATCCCTGCAGGTCATCAGTGTCACGGCAGTCTTGACTTTTGCAGGATTCACGTGCTAGTCAGAACTAGGAAACTCTGACATTTCCAACTTGCTATGGTTGTAGTTATACACATGCCACGTTCAACCAGTTAAGTCAGAAATGTCAGAATGTCCTAATTCCCGAGTAGCATGTGAAGCTCTTTTCAAGTGAACCTCTGAATGATTGGACCAGTTTAATAAATATCAAATCGGAGAGCAGAAACCACAGAAAATGCCTTCATGCCTCTACTACAATCTATATTTTACAATCCTTTGGCAATGGTCAGTCAGTCAGTCAGGCAGCTCAATCCTGCTTCTGGCTGACTGTGTGTAGGTTTCTGGGTGAAGTTAAAATTAGCATCAGGGTCCTATATGAGTGCAATAGGTGAAACTATTCCTGATTTCTACTCTGGGCTAAGTAGAGGGCATTCAGTGGAGCCTGTATTTTTTCATTGACACCCTTACAAAAAAAAGACTGCTGTCAGAGTGCAGTATAACTGCAGTACACTGAAGTATAACTACAGTTGAGTGCATTATAACTGCAATATGTTGCAAATACTGCATCCAAAAGAACAGTGTTTTTTACCGCAGTAATTTTGCAGTGTAACTGCAGTTATTCTGCAATTACTCCGTCCAAAATACCAGTCGACTGCAGTTTCAAAACATCAATATTTTTTTGTAAGGGCAGGCTCAGCTCCCCCTCTGCAGCTAGAAGGTACTGCTGTAAGAAAAATACTGTAGCTATTTTGGAAAGGCTGGTCCAAGGAGTGCCTCAGGGCTCCGTCCTCGAACCTCTGACTTTTATTATCTACATGCTTCCTCTGAGCCAGATCATCCGCTGCTATTGTCTCAACATCCACTGCTATGCGGATAACCCCCAGATTTACATCCACACCAAACCCACCTTTCATCTCTCTCCCCGTCTCTGATCAAATATCACAGATATGAGAACTGGATGATATCCAATCTACTCAAACTCAACAGTAATAAAACAGTGGCTCCCAAAGCTCTCCTCAAGAAAGTAGGAGACCTCATAATGTCCATCGAGGGCTCTTCCATCTGCGGTTAGAAACTTGGGTCCCACACTCTCCTTTGAGCCCCACATAAAATACATCACCAAATCTGCCTTCTTCCACCAGCACTTGTTACATCATGTCTTGACTAGAGGTCTTCTCGTGTCCAAAACGTTGGACCCAAATGGACCTGATCCTTTTTTTAAAGGGGGGCCCGGACCTGACCGGACCCGAGAAAAATCAAACCGAACCCGAATGGACCCGACGACAAACAGACCTTTATAAATAAATAAATCTTATTGGTGTAAAATACATATCTTACAGCCTATGCAGAGCTGTGGTGACATACAGTATATTCAGAAAGTTTTCAGACCCTTTGACTTTAAACACACAAAAAAACGTTATAGCCTTATTCTAAAATGGATCAAATAGATTCCCCTCCTCATCAATCTACACACAATACCCCATAATGACAAAGCAAAAACAGGTTAAGAAATGTATGCAAATGTGAAAAAAAACAAAAATATCACATTTACATAAGTATTCCGACCATTTACTCAATACTTTGTTGAAGCACCTTTGGTAGCGATTACAGCCTTGAGTCTTCTTGGGTACGACGCTACAAGCTTGGCACACCTGTATTTGGGGAGATTCTCCCATTCTTCTCTGCAGATCCTCTCAAGCTCTGTCAGGTTGGATGGAGAGCGTCACTGCACAGCTATTTTCAAGTCTCTCCAGAGATGTTCAGTCGGGTTCAAGTCCGGGCTGTCGCTGGGCCATTCAAGGACATTCAGAGACTTGTCCCGAAGCCACTCTTACATTGTCTTGGCTGTGTACTTAGGGTCGTTGTCCTGTTGGAAGGGGAACCTTTGCCCCAGTCTGAGGTCATGGGCGCCCCGGAGCA